>NC_041386.1:440694188-440706507 GCF_002162155.2 Triticum dicoccoides
CTAGAGGGATGGACGGTGCGGCGGCGGACCGGCGGTGGGGAGTGGTTTCGGGGAGGGCGGGCCGGCCGCGGGCGGCGGGGGTTGGCGGTTCGGCCGGTGGTGGTTGGCGGCTCAGGGGGGGGTGGAGTTTGATGATAAACTGGAGGCCCTTGATTTCATATACAACGGCTGGAAAATCTAATGACCAGAGATGAAAAAGTCATTCGACTGACGTGTAGCCTCGCCCCACATGTACACATGCACGCATGCAAGACACGCATGCATGTAGGCGTGCAACACTGACACGTACACACGCACGCATGCTGGCGTGCAACACTGACATGTACACATGCACTCATGAACACACGCACGTACGCACCCATGCATGCAACACTGAAACGTACCCTTGCACGCATGCAACACTCCCACGCCTGCAGGCCAACAGCACACGACGCAAGACACACGTTCAACCTATACGTGCATGCACCCTTTGTTAAAGACATGGATTGTTACGAATATTAATCAATCTTATCTGTGATAAGCAGAACATTGATGTTCGCAACGGTCTTTATGAATCACAACGTATCGAACGGGCTATCAACATAGTAGGCTTATCTACATGAAAAAGATGACGTCACACTCAATGAACAATCATCGGTTTATGAAATGCCCGCTTCTGACCGCTCTGGCCCACCAAAGGTTCCTCTGTTGTGCGCTGCCTGCATTGGGTCACTGACATGCATGCCATGCACCCAAAGAGCCTACATGTCAGTGGAAGAATGGCACGGTGTCCCAGGTCAGAGTCGAGGGCGCCTCTCGCGGCATGCCCGGCTGAACACGCCTCCGTGCCGCATTCAAACGCCTCCATGAAACCCGCCCATGTGGAAGCCGAGAAACCCACTCTGGACACACGTCCGTTCATGACCGGGCCGGTGTTAAACGCAACACCGGCCGAGCTCCTCCTATCCACCATCTATTTAATCTCCTATTTAAACGAGGCCAAACATCGGCTAAGAATCGCACACCTCCGCCGCTCCCCGATCTCCTCCACCATTTTGTCCACTCTTACAATGGCTTACGAAGAGTAGTTATTCCGCATCCAAGCCGGCTGGGTAGCCCGCCGGATACGAGCTATGCAGCTCGCCGATCCACCTCCCTCCCCTCGCCCGATGGAGCCAGTTGCCGCCCCAAGCCGGCGCGCGGTTCAGCAACTCGCCGCTCCAGGCCAGCTCGCCGAGGAGCGGCGCACGGGCGTCGTTGCTGCCGTCCACGCCGCCCCCTCGTACCGCGTCTCCCGTTTCTGTGGCCGAGACTCCCATGCTGGTGGCCGCGCCATGCAAGCAGCGACAGAAGCCGGGTGCGCGGAGAGCGACGAGTCAGTGGCCAGTGCCTCTGCGTCCGCCGCCATCATCGAGGAGAAGTAGAACACGGGAGGCCGCCGCCTCTTGGGTCCCATGAAGGCCACCGCGGAGGCGACGCCGGCGTACAAAGCAGGTGTCTTGCCGGATCCTTTTTTTGCGAGGACCTTCGTCGACCCCGCATGGGCTCCACGGAAGAGGGGAATGTTAGGATGAACTCGAGCCGGTGCCGGCCATGGCGAAGTAGTGGCCGGTGATGAACTCGAACCGGTGCCGGCCACCATCATCTTAGGCACCAGCCAATGATATCAGTTGGGCAGTGGGGAAGCGAGCCGTCCTTTGCGCTGAAGCATATACCTCCGGGGCTCCCGGCAGTCCGGTGATCGTGCTGCCGGACATGAGGAACACAAATCGATTGGCGGGCGACCATTTAGGCTAGGTATTATATACCTATGCTGTCCAGAACTAGCACCGCGTAGTTCATTTGAATGTAATGAAATCCGTCATGTTTGTATGAAAATCCGGTATTTTATATGATTACCGTCGTTGTTTATATGAAATATCAGTTTGTCTATGTGTTTGCGTGAATTTCGTCCTGTTGGTTGAGTTGCTGTCATAATGTGTGCGGCTACAGTTGGATGGCGTAATTTGTGGGTCGCCGGTCAGTCTGCGGCGGCTCGGGCGGTGTTGTGGGACAAAAAAACACAGCTCCTGCGAGCTCATCTCCAACGTGCGCGCAGGAGGATGCATGACAGCATGAGCACCCGAGCCATTCCTCGTTCATCGGCGGCAAAGGCACCGGTGGACAAAAGGGTCGCCAATATTTTGGCTACCCTCGACAAGATCCAAATAGACCCTCCCAATAGATTCAAATCCCTTGTTCCCATGGAATTTTTCCATGTGTTGTTTTCATGGACTAGCAAGATGCCCGTGCATTGCATGGAACATCAAGATGCATTTTTTACAAACTCCCGCATGCATGCAAGGGATAATTAATGTCCTCCTTTGCTAGTACCATGAGGCAAACACCATTAATATTGCATCAATTAGTGTTAGTGGCCTTGTATATCTGCAAATTGTAATTTTGATAGTGGCCCCTTGTATAGAAAAATGGAGGGAGAAAGATGAGAGATAAGGTGAGGAGGAGTGGGGCATGGTGGTGACCGGTGGTCGGACTGGGCGGAGGCATGGGGATGGACAGCGCATTATGTCTATGTTTGTATCTCTCTCACACACACCCACGTAGGTGGGGGACGTGCACGAAGAGAAGAGGTGCACGCACGGCGCACATACTCCCGTCTCTTTCCCGACCACACCCGCGCGGGTACACGGTGGAGCTCATTTCTGTACGAAAAAGTTAGGCCACATGGTAATTTGGCACGTGTACTGGTTGTCCACTTGGTGGAGGGAGAATCGTCTACCACGGGTGAACAAACAAATTGCGACTTGATGCATTATGTTAAAGTAAAAAAAGAGGCAAACCATGTGGGGCCTACCTTAGAGGCAAGACTCTATACACTTGATTACTTTTGATGTGTCCCGTCAACTCGCAGAATGAGGAGAAGCTTGCTTAGTACGCCGTCTCCCCCACCCACGGGCGCGGTGGCTCGCAGGATGAGGTGAAGCTTGCTTACTACGCCTTACGCCCGCTCCCTCGCCCATGCGCGCGGTGGCTCGCAGCACAAGGAGAAAATTTTACTACTCCCTCTGTTTACTACTCGTCCCTACTACGTACTTTGGTTAGTACTCCCTCCATTTACTTATACAAGGCCACTATAAAAAATACATTTTGCATCTATACAAGGCCACAAATAGTAATCAAGACAAAAGTTACTACTCCCTCCTTTCCAGTTTATGGCTCAATTTCAAAATCTCTCCAACCAAGGTAGACGGTGAGTGGTCGAATTAATTTTGTAGTTTGCACAAGTAATTAGTACGCTCGTTTTTCTCAAGAAGTTATGTTTACCGAGGCATTAATTAGAACGAATGCATGAATGACCACTAAATTTCCATGAACTTGTACATGCATTGGTTAGTTTCCTCTTGACACTGCTTGCGTCGGGTGATCTAACGCACCTCAAAATCCAACATGTAATGGTACTAATACTAGTATAGTAGAATTGAGACTTATCAAACAGAGAAACGAATGTTTTTTAGATGAGACCTATAAACCCTAGTGGGTACGTACTCCGTAAAAATAGATTTTTCCAAAACTAAATCGCTCCCTTTCATGAATTCTGTAGTATACTGCTCCGTCGACGCTCCCTTTTATGAATTATGTACTTCCTGTCGCCGACATGTGGGACATATAGCAATCGGGTCGACGTGTCAAGCACCAAATAATAGTGCAGAACAGCAGGGGGGACGCACCCCACTCATACCGGCCCAGTAGTAGTAATGAGCAATGAGACGTCAAATCACAATGCCGCACTTTCCCAGACGGATGAAGCAACCATTATTTCACACTTCAGTTCGCCATCATCTCAAACCACGTACTAGTATTGCTTCTGCCTCAAGAGGGACACGCACATCGCCTTGGTACATCATGACACATGGGACCGCATGACAGGCCATGCTCCCCCGCCGATCGCTCGGTAATATCGCTAGGTTGAGAATTTAACTGGCTATATATGTGATGAATAGTATTCTAGCCTTTTAAAAATGTATACTTTTGTACATTAGTACTACCAATGGATTGCGCCATGGAGCAAAAATTGAAATTAAAAAAAGGTGGTACATATAGAGAGCGCTCGTCGCCAAATTATGCATATAGTACTATTAAAAAAGCTAGTACGTGCTTAATTGGGGTGCTAAATTCTATTAAAGTAATACTAGTAGTATGTACATACTAAAGAGTTAAAGTAACGAGAAGAAACATAACATTGTTCTACTGCGGGCTCAGCACAACACACCCCTCAAATTAAACTAAGCACACCTGAAATTAAACTATGCAACTAATCCGGTAGACACTTCATTAGAAGTTTAGAACCACCATGAGCAACGACACTGCCACCTTACCCGGAGTCCTCGTCCACGTCCTCGACTTCGTCCTTGTCCCTATTCCTCTTGGCCGATACTACTTTGCTTGAACCGCACACTTGGCTGTTGCTCTTCATCCAACCCTTGTAGATATTGAAACAAAGGTAGCCATCCATTGCAGCATAGTGGATCTGGTCTATATCTAGTACATTCCACTGCCATGCATGATGATGAAACGTGAATGGAGGTTTCTCCAATTCACCGTACGAAGGATGAACCATGGCTCCTGCCAGGGTCAGCATTGAAGCCTGATAAGAGGGCACCAGCCGATTCTTCTAGAGGTCAAAGGGGTTGCCTACAACGAGGCCTATCCGACCCAGCACTTCTTCGTCGTTCGTAAAGTCTACAGTAATGAATTTCACTATTTTGTCCTTGAGGAAGTTCTTAAAATCCTGGTACTCAACGTTGGCATGGCATATGTGGTAGACCAAGCAAACGTTATGTACGCAAACCTGGATTACGGCAGGCTTCTTCCTCTCTTCGTCCTTTAGATACTTATCTCATCCCAGGACTGTGGTGTACTCAACATCTAGCCCAGCGACCCACTCATCATCTGAGTTTTCGAACATGCGTCTGAAGCGAGAAAGGCATCCTTTCACCGTCGTGGAAGAACGGGTGTAGATGATGTCAAACTCATCGCCGGTGATGGTTCTAACCTTGTACTCACCGCCGATCGTGAAGATTTGGGATGCCATGGATTTGGGAGGAGGGTTAGGATTAGTGGAACTGCCGCAATGTGAGTGGACGGGACGACTAGGAGCGAACCGCCATAGTATGGAAGGATGTGCGGGGACGAGTAGGAGCAAACTGCCAGCGTGCGAACGGCAGGGTAGTGGCTTTCCATTCTCCCATGATACGGGCTTCCGAGAGCCCTTGGATTTAAGATCGAACATTTGCATGGCGTGATTCTAGACCTATGGGTGAATATCCTATCCTGGAGGGTTATTCTGCAAATTTTCAGCAACTTAGCATGCGACTGTTTGATCTCAGATCCAAGGGCTGCCAGCAGCCCATATCATGGTCGCGCCTACCACGACCGTCGCGTCGCTTGCGCGGTCGTGCCCTTGGAGATTTAACACGGTGCGTTAGGCTATCTGATGTTGGCATGTCATACATAGTCATCACTTAGTCACTCATACTACAACAAGGTTGGCTATAAGTGTATTTTTTTACTCCTCTCTATCTCTTTCTTTGTACTCAAGGAAGAAACGGTGCTAAGCGCGTGTATTTATTGCATTTGCCAAGGAGTGACCTCTTCCAATGAAATTGTGTTGCTAAGTTTTCTTCATTTAATTAGCTATAGACTCAAAATTGTCTTTTCACCTAGGTACACGCGCTTAGCACCGTTTCTTGCTTGGGTCACCAAACTAGTCTCTCTCTTCTTGATTAACTTGCCACATCAGGCTTTATGCCTATGTGGCAAGCTTAAGCACCTGTAGGAGCAAGTAAAAGTAAGTACAATAGTGCGCTTTACATGGCATTTTTGCATATGTGGAGGAAAGAGAGGCAAGGAAAAAGTGGAGAAGTGGGCTCTCATGCAAGAGCCAGCCTCTACTACATGGTGGAGCATTGGGAGAGGCACCTGTATGTAGGTGGCCAGGAATCTGGGAGACTCACGTCGGTCGTAGCGCCGTAGTTAAAATGATAATGGCAAGTCAAATCACGGGGCCCCACCTGTCCAGCAGTAACTCGCTGCGAAATCACACAGCCCTACGTTTGCAGCAGCCTACTCCCTCGTCTTCTCGCGTCTCTGTCGAACCGACTAGGCGGAACCGCCCCGCCGCCTACTACGTAGGAAAAGCCCCGCCCTTGACTTTCAAATACAACTACATCCGCTTAAGAATCCAATGATATACTTTTTGTGACATAGTAACTCATATTTAGTTAGTCAAATGGATGACCTAGAACTACGTGCAGGCCCTATAAACCGAGACGCCTACAAATAAAAAAACCGAGACGAAGAGGGTAGTTCAACATGTATCTGTTTAGATCAATATAGTCGGGATTCACCAAGGAGCAAAACCAAGTGGTAGGCTGCTCCTGTCGTGTTGGCGTAGCAACTCAAGCAGGGTCAGTCCACACACGAAATGGTGACACACTTAGCAGGACCCCTTTGGCCGACATGTGGCTCATCCACCATCTTTTTCCACGTGCGATGCACCAAATTAGAGTTTGGAGCCGCAGTTGGAATTGGAGGCACCCCGGTCGTAGCGCCGCAGTAGTAGAAAATGAGCGACGAGGGGTCAAATCACAAAGCCCCACCTTTCCCGCATTAAGCTGGACGGACGAAGCAACCATCATTTCACTCTAGGGCGCAAGAGCATAAAGAAAAGAGAAACCAATGATGCGTGCGGCAGCTACCTAGGGCACCCTAGGGTAGGGGTCTCCACTACAGATCCTTTTTTTGAAAGCGCCTCCACTACAAATCGGCTTCTCCCTCGTCCTCTTGAAGAAAACAAATGATGAGTGCGTCGGTAGGGTTTGTAGGATTACTACGGCGTGCGGGGCCACGTCGTAGTAAACGGGTTTGAGCCGACGGCTTAAATATGTGTGGGCCGCTTGGTTTTACAGGAACGAGGAAGCATTTTGGGTTCGGGGACCAGTGGAGATATATTACGTACAAAAAATTGTGGATGTAGGTTCGACCGAAAGGCAATGATGCATGGGCCCTGCATTTTGATATACCCGGGGCCGCGTGAAATTTGCTACTCTACTCAAAATTAGTAAGGTACACATGTATTGAACGCATGAGATTTCGAAACCAAATTATGAATAAATACACACTATAGCATGTAAAGCTTTGAGTCATATATGCATGATGTAGATGTTCATTTAGTTCTTATAGTTCATCTCATTCAAAATCAATAAGTTTTATAAAAATGTTAAGATTCATGGGGTTTTGCATTGTAATCCCTCCGTTCCAAAATAGATGACCCAACTTTGCACTAACTTTGTACAAAGTTAGTGCAAAGTTGAGTCATCTATTTTGGAACGGAGGGAGTAAATCATAAAGTAAAAAACAAATAATGGCAATTCATTTAGAAAAAAAAATCAATTATGATACAGAAGATTCTAGAACAAAGGAGAAGTGCTTGTGTTTTGAGGTTTGTGCATTATGCTTAAGTTCAACCATGGCGTCTTCTAAATTGTACATGTCGCAGATCTGGTGGAATGTTGATGATATCCAACGGCCAGTACTACTCGGATTTGCCTATCTATGCACTGTCGGGTTAGCTTCATCTAGCGACCTTCTTTCAAAGCTATTGGCACATTATATAGTTCTTGTGCCATAGTTGCATGTTTCGGAACAAAAGCTACTAGTGGGTTGTACTATCTATTTAGGAATAGAAGATGTATACATGGAAGTTGTAGGGAAAGAGATGACATGGAGCATCTCAATTCCTATGAGCAGGGATTGGAAAAGAGATGTCATTTGGTTCACATCATAGGAACTTTTCTGTTGAATCTAGAGATGACATGTTTCTCAATTCCTATGAGGAGGGATTAGAGAAGAGATGTCATTTGGTTCATATCATAGGAACATATCTATTGAATATACGCTAATGTTTATTTTCCTTTGAAATTAAGGGAGTATAGGAATCCATTCATATGAACCAAGTGGCTCTAAAGCTATAGAAATGATATCATGTTTATTTCCTTTGAAATGTGGAGTATATGAATCTATTCCTATGAACCAATTGGCTCTAAAGGAAAAATCCTATAAAAATCATATCATATAGAGTTCCTATGATATTCCTCGACACTAAAGGATGCTTGAAATTGCTGCGGGTGATAAGATGGTCTTTCTTCGTAGACTCCTCACCCAACTTTATAGTTACCTCTCGAAGATGAATGAAATAATATATACATGGTATTCTACATGTGCAATTTGGTACACAAAAACTCGGTAAAAGTTTGCGAGGTTCGAATTTTCAATAAAGCTATATGCAATGCATTTTGGAACGGAGGGAGCATACGGCAATTGCTAACACTCACGTGGAAGATTTGTGTGTAGGAGTGGCTGTTCTGCTAAATGACATGGCAAAACTGACACTGTCGGATGCCGATCTAACGGTCCTTATAGCGTTCGTCAGGAAAAGGCTTGTGGCGAACGTTTGTCGGATAATGATTTACGGACACATGCATTGCATTGATACGTGCCCCCTGTCTCTCACGCACATGCACCCTCATGAGTCACGACTCTCTCGAGTCCTCTCGTAGACTCGCACATCGCACCCACCGTCTATCTGCAGGTAGACGTCACGCACATATGTGCTCTTCACACCCTACCCTCAGAACTTCCAAAAAACAAAAGACGGCGCACACATTTTATTTTAGCTCACACGTCACACACTTGTACTATTACTCTTGCGGCGAACATTCTTTGGGCATAGTATATTGTACTCTCACGAAGAGAAGCGGTGCACGCACGCACTAGTTCTCTCACACCTACTCGCGGGTACACGTAGGAGCGCATTTTTTTGAAGCTGGTACAACAAAATTACTCCAGTATATATAAAAGTCGGAGCCTTAGCGCTTGCTTTACTACGGTTCCTCTCTTTCACTCTCTCATGCTCTCCGGATCTAAGCAACACACAGGTGGCCACACTCTCTCTTAGCTCATGGCTGGTCACAAATCCGGCCGGACAACCTCGACCGGGGCAGGGGTGTAGGTGCTTCGTTCATGCTGTCCTCTCCGGCGAGGGAGGAGACTAACGGCTTCCCGCGCGTCCCGATCGGCAGCCGTGCCATTCTCTCCGAGAGAGCGCCGGCTCGGGAGGGCCTCCGACCCCTTCTTCCTCCCTGCGGTATTGTGGCCAAGATGCGGCCTCCCGACACCATCTTTGCGACATGCCGACGACACTCAGGTATATATTCCTTTGAAGCTTGCCTTGCTCTACTGCCCCAGCTCCCTTCGTGTGGATCCTTTTCTACTTCCGTCCGCTGTTCCAAAGCCACCTAGACTTCTACTAAGGCACGTGCTTTGCACGTATGTTCTATATGATAGATACTCATATACCTTCTTTTTAGAGAGAGAAATGGGTACTCGTATCTTGAGTAGATATCATAGTGTGTTTGTTTGTATGATCTAAGGACTATTCTGAAATAAGAAGCAAATCACTTGCACAAATCAAACTGAGTTCCAAGTAAGAATTTGATTATACAAGATAAAAGTTGTAGTTTTATTATATGTTGTTTCCTGGGTTCCACTGATGTATAGTTCCAGAGTTGTTTGACGGTTTACATGCATGTTTATGGACTATTTTGTGCAACTAAATAAGTCATTTAGGTCTGACAAGCACTCATGTCCTGTATTAGCTTGAGGTATAGCTTATGTATGACTGAAATAAAATATTACACTTTTTCTGTGAATAATAAAAATATTACATTTCTCGATGAAGCAGAATAAAACTTTAGCTAGCATTAGCCATGCAATGTTATGTTATGTGAATAGTGTAAACTTTGCAGTATAGCGGCATCTAAAAATCCATTTTTACAGTAATCTAAAAAAATAAGTTAGTAGTAGAGTGTTTATTTCCCAGGTGACAACGAGGAACCAAAATGTGCTAGCTATTTGCCAACTTGTCGTACTTGCATGTGAGGAGGTGGAAGCAGTTTCTAGACATTTCTCAACTCCAGTAGGTGCAATCCAGATTCAACGGGGACTTCTTTATTTGTTTACTTGGAGAGCAGAGTCGGCCATGTGCACAAGGAGCGGGAGCGAATCCGGCAGCTCTTAGCCGTCAGATCATGTCATCCTTTGTTTGATGGACGGCAGTGATATGCATGAGAGGGGAAATGAACGGTGGATTTTGAGCCAATGCTTGTTTGGGCGGGAGAACCAAAGATGGAGTGGTAAATCCAATTTCAAAACTGCTGCATTATAGTAGTAGTAGATAGAAGTAAAGCTATTTCATACAGTCGACTCAAAGCGTTGGTTCAAACAGGGAAGAAAGTGGGAAAGCTGTAGCATGAATCTAGGACTTGGTTCTAAGAGGAAATGGGGGAAAGTAGTAATATTTATCACTGTTTAAATAACCGTATTTCTTATTTGCGCAAACAGGGATGTCTGTCTTCATATCGTTTCGGGATGCCTGTCTCCGAATCGTTTCTATCTGCGCAATCAAAAGCACACACCTCAGTTTTAGTACAACTGCGCAAAATGAGATGGCTATCCCTCGCTGTCATCGTCTAACCTCCCGTCTTCAAGGTATCCCTACATTGGTAGTAACTAAGCTAGAATGACCAACGCAATCTAAAAGAAGCTGATTCGTATGTTTTACTTCCTGATTGCAGTGCAGGGACGAGCGAAAACAACTGCATCCTAGTCGGGAATGCACTTTCTACCAGTTTATCCATGGACCAAGGACTAGCTGGCACGGCTGCATGGCGGTTTTTTGGACAGGTGCACGGACAAGAGGCATTGTGGTCTGCTTATTTCTGCAAGTAGCGGTGCTTAAATTTAGTGGAATGCACAAGCATTTCAGCTGGTCATTACACTGCATGGTTCAGTTCAGCATTCCAACTGAGACCACAATTACAATTGGTTATTCTGGAATGAGAGAACCTAACCCTGAATGGTGGCAGCAAGAAAAAACCAGAGTGAACTCCAGGAAATTTAAGCCTGCCGGGAGGCCCTTTGCTCAGAGAGAAGCCTTGCTTGTTTTTTCCTGATTTGTAAACCTTCTCACAACTTTGTATTTTGCTGTGAACTAGTATATGTTTGTTATATTCTATGAATCATTGAGATGTATACAATTGCTTAACTTATGCTTTTCAAGTTTTTTATGATGACGAGTTTAATGTGAGTGTTCCACATGAGCGCTGGACTAGCGTGTGAACGTTTGGAATTTATTACATTGTGGCCTCAATTAACTGCATGAACCGCTGTAACAAGATACATAGTTGCTTATATGTCAGACAGCAGATTGTTGATTGTTAGCTGGTCGATAGCCTAGTGTTGAAGCGAGCTGAGCCAATGTGCCGTGTTTTGCACAACTGCTTACAAGTGGGGTAGCACCAACAGTGTTTATAATTACTTATGTATACGTCGGCGCACGGTTCTCAAACGAGTGCTCTATTTCATCACAATACACACTGCTCATATGATAAACCGTGACAACTTATGTCTTACCATGCCATATTCATGAAAAAACTAGTGAGGACGCATCTGTTTCGGCAACAATTATGATGGTTCTCACATGATTCACGGGCACACAAAAGTAGCAGCAGTTCCCATAGACCGATTCAAACAGAGTACTAGCCCAGAGGGGTCGATAACAGGCAAGGTTTGGATAATTAGACACAATCCAAACTACTATTAACCACTAGATGGGGAACAATTTCATGCCTCGATCTAATTTGGGCTGGACACAAGACGGACCTTGCCATGAACATCATCGAGGACGTCCTGCGGTAGCTCAATCCTGTGAACCTTCATGAAGACAACCTTGTGGCCTTGCCACTGATAAACTTGTTTGTGGAGGCATGCCACATCATCTTCCTGCGTAAGCTTGACAAGAACAGTATTCCTCACAAATGAAGGAGTAGCTTTGAACTTCTTGTGCTTCAGTACACCCTGGACAACACACCTGACAACAGTGAGGCTGGAATGCAACTCTTCATTGGTATAACCACAAATGGCTTCCAGGATCCAACAGCCTAAGAACTCTGTTTTCCCAGTGCATATATTCAGGTCGTCCGCCTCATAGTGAGTGACATGTACAACCACACAATCCTTGTCTGCATCAGGGCTCTAATTGAAACAGAAACAAATTCTGAATTACTTTTCAGTATAAGAAACACAAGTTATTAAAACCACTACGTATACCATGGCACCGAAGCTAATAAAATTTTGCATTATTAATCACCACATACTTCCTTTTATAAAAAATCACCACATACTTAGATGAAAAACACAATCGAGATCGGCAAAGAAGGAA
>NC_041386.1:440706702-440719724 GCF_002162155.2 Triticum dicoccoides
AAAACTACTCCTGCAGTGCCACGGGGGCTGTAACCTCAAACGGGGCGTTGACCATCTCAGTATCTAGGGTCGCCTCGGTGGTTGCCTCCATCTTCTTGGAGCTCTCTGTCTCGTGGGGACCAGCATCCCATGTCTGCTCCAATATCGGCAGATCTTTGCCTGGTTCTCCTTGGTCCATCATGAAACTGACGAATACTAGGAGTCCACTAAAAGGAAAACACAATCGCAATGACAATGAAACAAAAAAGAGAGTGAGGATCCGTTACTGCTTTGCAAAAGTTCCTTTTTTTCCTCTGAACGAAAATATACCAACATCATGGATCCGCTTACCTTCCCTTCGTTCGGAGAGAAGAACAGTGGCAGATGCAAGTGTTGCCTTTCTTGAAGACGGTGAGGGAGAGGGGGATTCAGTGAAGAGTGAAATGATGGTTGCTTCGTCCGTCAAACTTAGACTACGGGGAGGTGGGGTTTTGTGATACGACGACTCGTTACTGCCACGCTACGACCGGGGTGACTCTCCGCCTGCATACTACCTTCTAATTTTGTGGATGGCATTTGGGCCCGCGCGCTGCATGGCCCGCATGTCGGTGAACAAAAGTATAACGACATTCAGTAGAGGGAGACATTTCAATGACCTAGGAGGAGCCGGAAACGGTAGAGTGTCTCCACTGAACTAGTAGTAATTGTTTTTCTGGGTAGCTGTAGAGTGTCTCCACTGTACTAGTAGTAATTGTTTCTCGGGTCCCAAGACAAAACAGCCCATCGACATTAGTAAATAGTAAAATCAATTCAAAAGCCCATATATTTACTGAATGAGAGGCGCTACCCACACCCAGCACACCGCCCCCCCCCCCCAAAAAAACCTGGGTGCTCTTCTTCCTCCTCGCTCCCACCCACCTCACATCAGCTCGCTCCACTCGTACCCCTAAATTCCTCACCTCACTCCTACAGAAAACCCCAGCTCCCCTTCTTCCTCACTCCTACAGAAAACCCCCAGCTCTCCTTCTTCTTCGCTCGCACTACAACTAGGCACGTCATTCGTTACTCTGCTCAAATCCATGAGCGCGACGCGACGCCCTCGAGGAAAATGGAGTCGGCTGACCGCAGCACCAAGAAGATCAGGCTCCCGCCAGCGGCGACGCCTGTTGTAGATCCCACACCCGGCAGTGCAGGGAGAAGCAGCGACCCCGCCCCCACCGGATCGTAGGAACCCGTATAATCTCGGGTGGACCGCATCAGCGATCTCCCGGACGCCATCCTTGGGGAGATCATCTCGCTTCTCCCCACCAGGGATTGCTGCCGCACCCAAGTCCTCTCAATTCGGTGGCGCCCTCTATGGCGCGCCATTCCCCTTAATCTCGATTGTCGTCAGCTATCTCTCTTCAATGATTTTGAAATCCCCAGAGCCATCATCTCCTCCCACCAGGGCTCCATTCAAAGCCTCTGCATCCCGTCATGCTACCAGAGCAAGCATTCCATGCCCTGCACGGTGGACGCCTGGCTGGAATGCCCTAAATTCACAGAACTACACCTGCTTGAGTTCTACTATTCCCCTGGAAATCACATACCACATACCGAACGGCATGAACTTGTGCCCTCAGCACCGATGTCCATCTCGGAGTTTTCCTCCTCTCTCCACACCGCCACCTTTGCGCAGTGCTACCTACCAGACAATCTGGTACTAAACCTTCGACTCTCATTTCTCAAGAAACTTTTACTTGTGCAGGTTCGTATATCAGAGGCCTCATTGCACAGCATCATCCACTCAAGTTGCCCTGCGCTGGAGTGCTTGGTGCTTGTTTTCACAGTTAGAATCGGTTGTCTCCAAATAAAGTCGCCTAACCTTGTAAGAATTGGAATTTATTTTGATGGAAGGCAGCTCATCATCCAAGATGCCCCTTCACTTCAAAGGTTGATCCTTGATTCTACTTATTCATCGTTGCAAATAACCGTCCTCTCTACGCCTAAACTGGAGACCTTGGGTGTAATACATAATCTCTGTGCTCATTTCAATATGGTGTTTGGCTCCACAGTTCTTCAGGTACTTTATATTATTATCTACACTTGTAACCATAAGCTGCATTTTAAATTTCTACGCATAATTTATATATCATCTTGGAGTACACATTTTGTACTAATATTATGTTCTATGCTCAATGAAGAGTTTCTCCATGGATGGCCAATCAATGGTGCTAGATTCTATCAAGATCTTATATATCCAAATGAATAGTTTTGATCTGAACAAGATTATTGGCTTGCTGCAATGCTTTCCACGTCTGGAGAAGTTGTATATGAAGGTGATAATTTCAGGCACATTGGAAGCCCGCATATAGTGTACTAGAATTAATCGTTCAGCTGTTGCTCTTTCGACACTCTTATTTTAGACCTTAACTGTTTTCAATCTTCATGTCTATTTAGGCAATAGGACGAGGTAAGAAAGTTATAACCAATCGGTGGATTTGTAAGCATCGGGATTTTCTCACTTCTCATGAGATTCGATTGAAGACAATAACGCTAGAACGATATGTAGCCAACCATGAAAACACAAGATTTGTCACATTCTTCTTGCTGAATGCGAGGTTACTATTGTCCATCAGGCTTAAGTTTATCAGCAGCATGGTTTTGACGGATGGGTATGTCGAAGAGCAAAAAAAAGAGTTTCAGGTGGGCAAAAGAGCTTCTGAACGTGCCTGGCTTCTATTTACAACATATTGTGGTCATAATCCAGAAAATTTTACGACCCAGGATGTTCATTCTATGGACCTGACCGATCCATTTGTCTGTGACTGCCGAAAATAGTGCTGGAGTTAGATGTTGTTGCCCTTTTCAATCTAGTTTTTTTGTAAACCTGATGAACAATTAACCCTCGTGCTTTTGTACAGTTTGTAAGCTGGAGTTAGATGTTCCTGCCCTTTTCAACTCGGCCGTGACTGTCATATTTTCTTTGAAACAAGGCAAATGGCTTGCCATTCATTTAATTTAGAGTGAAATATTGTAACAAATCCAAACCAAGGGAAATAACATCACTCTCGCCGGCTGCTTGAGCTCACTGTGCATTACAGATGCCAAGTGATTAGCCCCCACCAGCACCCACAAACTTATTTCAAACTAGGACATCAAATGGGTTGTAAATTTTCATAGGAAAGGCTGCATGACCGTGATAGATTCGGATTCTGACATTTGGGACCCGTGAGGAAATAGCCTATCCAAGGTGGTGTCGACTTACTAGCCAGTCAACAAACGATTCTGCCTACCAGCCGTTGGATTGACATCCAACATCTGTCGTGTATCTTCTATCTCTTGTCTTCTTCTTCCTCCAATCGCCCAAACCAAACCACCCTGTCGGCTTCGCCTGCTCCCGCCTCCCATGGCTGGCTACGCCACCGCCGCCCTACCGTACGTACCCTCCAACGTTGGCCAGTCCCTCCCTCTATTCCCCCACACGTGTCTATTCCCCCACACGTCCTGTTATTCTCTGGCGACGTCAGCCCCAACACGCACCCGCGCCCGAACCAGTCAACCCTCGTACTCCCCTCCGCCTGCGACTGGACCAGTGCATCTTCAATGGCTCTTGTTCGTTCCGTCCGAGGCCTCGCCGTCATCCTCCGCCTTGCGGCCTTGGTTCGCTCGCCGTGCGCGGTGCGCCGCCCTCTTGCATTGTCAACGTCGTCAACAACCGAGAGGAACAAGGAGATGACTGTACGTGGAGAGGATGACAGTAGGGACCCACCAGCGTCATGGCAGTACGCAAGCAAGTGCTTCTATAGTACAAGCCCAAAAATATGGTTCCTCCTAATGGTTGGACATCTGGTGCTCACGCCATTGTCAACGTAGTCAATAAATGAGAGAATTACACTACGAGCGGCTGACACCAGGGACCCAGCAAGTCGCGCAGTTTTTTTGAGGAACAAGCAGTTGTTATTTATACTAGTTTTAGCGACGGATCAGGGTAACAACGGGGCTGTGCGGGGGTTGTGGCCCGTCTAGCTAGGGTTTTATTTATGTTTACCGCATCATGAGCCTAATTGTGTTTTTTTCTTGCTGAAAATGGCTAGCCCAGTTCTATTTTTTTAAAGAAATACCCAAACAAGGCCTACTTGCTTTATCGGCCCTGCTGGGCTGCAAATCTTTCAAGACGAGGAGAGTTTCATACGGTTTTCCCAGAAATGGGCTGTACATTTTTAAAACACATCAAACCGGGAATTAGTTTCATTTTTTAAATTACAAGATCTTAAATTCCATTGATTTTTATGCGTGGACAATTATTTGGATTTTATATTTATATAAATTATTTTTCAAAATAGTTCGAATGTGAATCGATATTTCTAGATTAAAAACAGTTGACCGCACCGAAATATGCAAATTTTCGTATACTTTTTAACCGTGGCCACAATATGGGGTGTGATGCTAACAAAAAGAAGATGGGCTGCAAAAAAATTCTTAAGAATTAACAAATGGGTTGTACATTATTAGAAATAATGGCAGATGGGTTGTATGCTGTTTTCCACAGATTTGAGGCTGACTTGTGCGCCTACTACAGATTGACGCGTATGCTTTCATAAAAAAAGGTTGACGCACATGCAACTCCTTGTCAACTTAGTCAACACACAAGAGCAGTGAATATTGGATGTCCATCCAACGACTGTCGTGCTTCTTCAATCTCTGCTCTTCATGCTCAAGCCGCTCAAACAAGCACCGGCGGGACTGCCTGCTCCCTCCTCCCGTGGCCGGCCTCATAGCCCCACCGTACTCCCATCGCTGGCGTAGCCATCCCTCTACTCATCCACACATGTTGTTATTCTCCGGCGACGGCAGACGAACCACTAAACCCTCGTACTCCTCCGTGTGGGAAACAACTACCGAGTATTCCCTGGCTCCGTGTCCTTCGCTTCCTAGGCCTCGCCGTCGTCCATCGCCTTGGTGCTCTCGGCGCGGCCTGGTCAACGTGGTCAATGAACTTCATCCATCGGAAGTGGACTGTATGTGGAGAGGCTGACGACTGGGTCCACGGCCGCACGCAAGGAAATGCCTCCTTATTACGCGCAAAATAATGATTCCTCCACCTGATAGCTAGGACCCACGTGAAGGGCCTCTGTATTTCATGAAAAAACGTTCCCCTCGATGACAGGTCAGACCCACTAGCTATATCTTCGCACGCAAGGAAGTGCCTCCTTATTACGCACAAAAAATTAATACCCCCTGCTAGCTGGGACCCACCATATTGTTGGGCTGACTTGTGGGCCTACTAAGTTGACAGGGACGGAGAGCTTTGTTAACTTAGTCAATACTCCAGTGACCGTATGATGTCCATCCAACGGCCATAGTGCTTCTTCAACCTCTGGTCTTCTTGCTCCAGCCGCCCAAAGCAGCGCCGGTCGTGCCTCCTGCTCCTACCTCCCGTGGCCGGCTATGCTACCGTGGAGGCCTCACCACCCCCATACTACTCCAACCATTGGCCAGGTCATCCCTCCACTCACCCACACCCCCTGTTATTCTGCGGCGACGGCAGCCTCACGCCACAGCCGAACCAGTGAACGCTCGTACTCCTCTCCGCGTGGGAATCCACTGCCGCGTCTTGCACGGCTCTGCGTCCTCCCCTTCCTAGGCCTCGCCGTCGTCCACCGCTGTGGTGCTCTCGGCACGGCGTGGTCAATGTGGTCAACGACCGACTTGCATCGGAAGAGTACTGTACATGGAGAGGCTGATAGCTGGGTCCACAGCAGCCGCAAGGAAGTGACTCGTTATTACGCGAAAAATAATTATTCCTCCACCTGACAGCGGGGACCCACCGGATGGGCCACCAGTATTTTACCAAAAAAATCGTTTCCCCCAGACTACTGGGACCCACCAGACGGGCCACCATATTTCGCGAAAAAAACGTTCCCCCCGCTGTCAGCTCGGACCTACCGAAAGTTCCTCGTTATTACGCACAAAAAAATAAATACTCCCCCGGCTAGCTAGGACCCACCTTGCTGGGAGGCTGACTTGTGGGCCTACTAAGTTGACGGGGACGAAGGGCTTTGTCAACTTAGTCAATATGAACGATTCTAGCTCCAGTGACCGTACGATGTCCATCCAACGGCCGTAGTGCTTCTTCAACCCCTGGTCTTCTTGCTCCAGCCGCCCAAAGCAGCGCCGGTCGTGCCGCATGCTCCTGCCTCCCATGGTCGGTTGTGATGCCGCAGAGGCCTCACCGCCCCCTACTATTCCCACCACTGGCCAGGCCCTGCGGCGACGATAGTCTCACACCACAGCCGAACCAGTGAACCCTCGTAGTCCTCTCCGCGCGGGCTTCCACTGCCGCGTCGTCCCCTTCCTAGGCCTCGCCGTCGTCCACCGCCGTGGTGCTCTCCGTGCGGCATGGTGAACCTGGTCAAGGAACGACTTCAATCGGAAGAGTACTGTACGTGGAGAGGCTGACAGCTGGGTCCACGGCCATAGCCCAGTTTTTTCGTGATTTTCCAAGTAAGTCGCTTTGTCAGGCCTGTTGGGCTGCAAATCTTTCAAGACGAGGAGAGCTTTCATTCGGCTGGCCGAGAAAATGGCCCATCAGTAATGAGAAATGGGTTGTACATTTTTAAAACACATCAAACTGGAAATTAGTTTCAAATATCTTTTTTTAATTTCAAGATTTTAAATTACATTAATTTTTATGCATGGAGAATTTGTTGGATTTTATATTGATATACATTTATTTTTAAAATCAGTTTGAATGCGAGTCGAAATTTCGGGATTAAAAACAGTTCGGACCGCACCGAAATATGCAAAATTTCATATAATTTTTTAACCGTTGCCACAATATGGGCTGTAATGCTAACAAAAAGAATATGGGCTCCAAAAATACCTTAAGAATTAGCAAATGGGCTGTAAATTATTAGAAATAATGGCACATGGGATGTATGCTGTTTTCCACAGATTTGAGGCTTTCTAAAAAGAAGGTTGACGCACAAGCACTGACTGTTGGATGTCCATCGGACGACCGTTGTGCTTCTTCAATCTCTGCTCTTCCTGCTCCAGCCGCTCGAAAAAGCGCCGGTGGGACTGCCTGCTCCCTCCTCCTCGCGGCCAGCTGTGCTGCCGCACAGGCCTCACCGCCCGACCGTACTCCCATCGCTGGCCTAGCCATTCCTCTACTCACCCAAAACTGCTATTATTCTCCGGCGATGGTAGACGAACCAGTAAACCCTCGTACAGTCGTACTCCCCTCCGCGTGGGAGACAACTTCCGAGTCTTCCTTGCCTCCATGTCGTCCCCTTCCTAGGCCTCGCCGTCGTCCACCGCCCTGGTGCTCTCGGCGCGGCGTGGTCAACATGGTCAAGGAACGACTTCCATCGGACGTGGACTGTACGTGGAGAGGCTGACAGCTGGGTCCACGGCCGCAGCAAGGACGTGCCTCCTTATTACACGGAAAATAATGATTCCTCCACCTGACAGCTGGGACCCACCGGAAGTGCCACTGTATTTCATGAAAAAAACATTTCCCCCTGACTGCTGGGATCCACGAGCTACATCTTCGCACACAAGGAAGTGCGTCCGGGCAAAAAAATGGTTTGCCCCCTGACTGCTGGGACCCACCAGCTACATCTTCGCAGGCAAGGAAGTGCCTGACAGTCGGGACCCACCTGGTCGAAGCATACGTAGCGTTGTCATTCTGGTCGCGAACGTGTACGTACATACTGGTCGATGTAGAGGCGCGCACGTGTCGTAGTAGAGGCGCACATGTGTCGTAGTAGAGGCGCGCACGTAGCATGTACACGTACGTACAGCGGCCAGGGTGCAAGAAAGAAAATACGGCCACGTATCTGTACATACGGGCGGGGTCTCGAATGCCTACTCGTGCATACGTACGGCCAGGGCTCATGTACATGGCTGGGTCGGAATGGAGAAACAGCGTCGTCGTCGTGTTCATGGGGAGGCAACAGAATGCGTCGTGTTCATGGGGAGGCAACGCAATGCGTCGTGTTCATTGGGAGGGCTTGGACGGAACATGTGATGGAAACGAGGCCTGGCGTACCGTGGAACGAAGGAAACGGCCTTGTGTTCGACCGGCCATGTTCGAAACAGGATCCTGTTCATCGGGAGGGGTCTGGCGTACCGAAAAACGGAGGAAACGGACCTCCTACGGTCGAAATGGGGGTCCTGTTCATCGGGAGGGGTGTGGCGTACCGCAAAACGGACGAAACGGACCTCCTACGGTCGAAACGGGGGTCCTGTTCATCGGGAGGGGTGTGGCGTACCGCAAAACGGAGGAAACGGACTTGTGTTGGAGTGCTACGGTCGAAACGGGGGTCTTGTTCATCGGGAGGGATACTGTTCATCTCCACCGTCGACCCCCTCCAACCTCCACGAGCTACTGTTCATCCACCGTCGACCTCCTCCAGCCTCCACCTGTGACTGTTCATCCACGGGCTCCTGTTCATCCAGCCTCCACCACGCGCTACTCCACCGGGTACTGTTCAACCAGCCCTCTCCACGGGCTCCTGTTCAACCACCCCTCCATGGGCAACTGTTCATCCCGCCCTCCACACTACTAGGAAAAGGCCTACTAATGGCGCACCGGTTTTGCCTACTAATGGCGCATCACCGGTGCGCCATTAGTAGCACGCCACTAGTAATTTTTACTAATGGCGCACCACTGGTATACTAATGGCGCACCATCTAGTGCGCCATTAGTATATAACACCATGCGCCATTAGTGTGCCTCCCAGGGGCCATATTTAACCATGTGCTTTGGCACACTAATGGCGCACTGCGGATGGATGCGCCATTAGTATACTTGGCATACTAATGGCACACTCTGTAGTGATGCGCCATTAGTATGAATATTAGGTTTTATTTTTTTTACTTTTCTGAGTTTTGCACATGTTACAAAATATATTATTTGACAGAATATAGACTGTAGCACACAGCAACAGCAGATTCATCGAATACAATAGAAGATTAGTCTCCGAATACAATTCATCATATTAGTCTCCGAATTCAAAAGACCAAACAAAGATAAAACATTACAAGTCTCGAGACCGCGAGTATCGAGTTTGTCGGAAGTAATACTAATCCTAACAAGTCCTACTAATCATCATCATACAACTTCTACTCGTTATTCATAACAAGTCATACGATCATCATCTTGATAGTCTTCGAACCAACCCTACTTAATTGTTCTTAGCACATGATCATCAGTATTAGGCAGGACCTAAATACCCTATTTAAGCTAAAATAGCATAAAACAATATAGACCCTGACTCTCCATTATGGAGAATGGAGAACATCCTGTCTCCAATTCTTGCGCTTCGCTTCCTTTTGCTTCCAAGAAGCTCTTTACGACTCTCCATACATTTTTTCCATCCTTTGATTTTCATGTCTCCACTTCTTTTGGAAATCTCGTATGGATAGTTGAGATTCGTAGGACGACCTGGCTGTATGTTCAAAACATTAACACTACCTTTCAGATACATCATATGAGGAACACAATTCTCTGGGATTATCTGTTGAAAAACATAGTAATAACTTCATAGTTAGCAATGATGTACTAGTTTTAGAAGTATGCAAAAGATGCATGGATGTCGTAATAGTAAAAATCTTACCAGGGTATCTCCATGGTAGTTACCGTAGTTGAACACATGCACTAGTGGCACGTATTTACCATAACGTTGAGGAGTTTGATTGTAGATATTGTAATTCTCAATGTCAGTACAAAATCCGACCAAATGATTTTTCTCCTTGTAAGTTGTTAATTCGGAGCCATCGGTGTAGTGGGTTTTGTCTACCATCTCCCGCACATTCTTTGAACAATAAAAATAAGCTGTCAATGGAAATAAGCTGTCAACTATTTTGAAATAAACAATATAAATTAGCTAATAACTATGTTTGATAAACTCACATAGCGGTAGAACTGGTGGCGTATCAACAAGGACCCAAATGTCCATATTGTCTTGGTTGATGTCAGGATTACCAAGATCCATGGTGATAAGCATACCCTCATCAAAACCATACATATTGCAAAATGCTTCCCTATTTTTGCAACCAAAATGGTTTACGCTCTCAGAATTATATAGATTTACTTCAAAGTCCACATCGTGATGAGTCCTTAGGTAAATTTTCTTTGTTTCAGAAATTTCATGGTCTTCAAAATCCATCCTCTCCAAGACATAGCGTCTTGCATGGCATGGGATAAGCTATACTCGAATTGTAAAAGATGAAAATTACACGTTGAAATAGTTGAAGTCATGCTTAATTATGAAAATAACACTTGTCGTCGTTGTGTACCATTTCAACTTCGAAGGTCTCCTCGAGCTTAATGCTGAAGCGCCGATCATCGTCCAGGTGAGGCATGTCGCACAGACCTCGATCGTCGTGGCACCAGTCGCACTCCTTCGGGAGACTTTCGTCGTCCGATTATGATGACGACATATCCTACGTTCATAATTCAAAACTACATCATTTAGGGTTTGTCGACACCGAGGCATCCTAAAAGCTAAGCTTTTATCATTTAGGGTTTGTCGACGCCGAGGCACCCTAAAAGCCTAAGCTTTCATCATTTAGGTTCTTATCGACACCGAGGCACCCTAAAAGCCAAGGTTTTATCATTTAGGGTTTGTCGACGTCGAGGCACCCTAAAAGCCTAAGCTTTCATCATTTAGGTTTTGTCGACGCCGAGGCACCCTAAAAGCCTAAGCGTACATCATTTAGGTTCTCATCGACACCGAGGCACCCTAGGTTGGGCCTAATCACTTGGCACTAATCACTTGGCTTTATTGCCACCTATGTTGGGTTTATCATCTAGGGTTTATCGATGCTAACGAGAATTCTAAGTTGGGCCTAATCACTTGGCTCTATTGCCACCTATGGTTTAATGCAGCAAGAATGGCGGGGCAGTTGATCCTACTTAATTAAGTACTAAGATACCTCGGCCCATGTATTAGTAGCAAGTACCCCATATGTCCGATTTTTAGCAAAGTTATGCTAAAATTCACGGAAAATTTTAGCATGACCTTTGCTGAAAATAAGACATATGGAGTACCCGAATTTTCCAGAACGGAAGTTAATTGACATTCCGACAAACTCAAGGGCCTCTCGGGGTACCTGCAAAATCATCACGACATGATGGTCGGAGACAAAACCCAGCAAACTAGCACCACAATGTGCCTCTACTTTCATATGGATGAAAAGGCCACAGACCATATGGTCCTCTGCTTTCATATGGACAAAAAGCAGCTCAACTTATGTGAGCTTCCATTCCAGATCTAATAGGTCACCCAACAAAAAATCATGAATAGTTTTAGCTGAAAAAAATCATGGATTGCTATTAACTGAAAATTAGTGAAAGAAACTATTGCTGATCATGGATTATTGTTAATTAAAAATAGAGCATCTGGCTTGTCTTATCATGTTCACTAAGTCCACAAAAATGAATAGGTTCAGTAAACTTGAAGTACTCAACACTAAACATGGTTCAGAGCTCACTACACTACACTACATCATGCAATGGTTCAGACCTCACTACACTAGAACAAGCTCACTACACTACACTACACTACACATGCTTAAACTCTGAACATAAACAAACACCAGTAATGCAATATGTAAACTACCTCTATTTCTAGGCAACAAGAGTTATCATCAATGCTTTTGAGTTTATTAAGTACCTTCAATTCTGAGTTTTAAATGTCAAAAGAGCTTCACAGAATCTTGAATCCTCCAAATCACTCTTAACAGTTTTGCATTGCAAAAAGGCATCAATAAGCCAATGATATCAGTAGCAATAATAGGTGCTTACATTCTCATAACGTCAGTATTAGTTAACCAAAATTCAACCTACAGAGTTCTAGTATAGTGAGTAACTCCTAATTCTTTTAATAGAAGCACAATTAACAACACAACTAGGGAGTCTAGGACAATGCCACCAGATAGAATTTGAAGGAAAACCATTCTTCCAGAACCTTCAAGCCACAATCATACGTAGAGTGGTTGATCATATAAGCTATATTTAAATAAACATCAACTAAACTTGATGACAAGAAAAACTACAATCACATTGATACAAACTAGGGCATATAGCAATAGTAAATTGCTGCTCCATATAGCAATAGTAATGCACCTAATCAACATTGTAGAGCATCCTGTTACAAACTTGTTCTGATCCTGCAAATTAATGGGGAGGAAGAACTAGGGAGGGAGGGAATGGTAATGGTTCAGAGAAGAACAATAGTAATGCTCCATATAGCAATAGTAATGCTCCATATGTTCTGATCCATATAGCAAGAAGAACTAGGGAGGGAGGGAATGGGGAGGAAGGGTGGAGAGGGAGGAAGGAGGAGAGGTACCTGGGCGGGCGTGGCCAGTCGCCGGAGGGGTCGGGGTCGGCGGCAGCGTCGAAGGGGTGGCTCGAGGGCGTCCGAGCTCGTCTGGGTCCTCGTAGTCGAAGAGGAAGACGACGGCGGTCCTCCTGGGCGCCTCGGTTGGTCGTAGGGAGGCCGGCGGCCACATGCTTCGTGGGTCGGGGGGCGCGGGGGCGGCGGCGCGGGGGAGCGGGGGCGCGGCGCGAGGGAGCCGGTGCGGGTGTGGCGAGGGATGGAAGGGGATCTGGCGAGGGAGAGGGAAGGAGGTATCGGGCGAAGGGCCGGGTATCTAGCTATAGAGGGGGGAATGTTAGTAATGGCGCACCATTGAGGGGTGCGCCATAAAAACACTCATAGCAATGGCGCACCATTCTCTGTTGCGCCATTAGTAACTTTTTTTCTGATAGCAACGGCGCACCCTCCTCTGGTGCGCCATTAGTAACTTCTTTTTTTCATTATTTCTTGTTGCATCTAATAATTTGTTTTTTTATAAAATTTGTTATTTTCATGAGGACTAGAACAAAATATATCATCAAATATCATCAATTTTTTTTTAATATCATCAAATTTATTTTTTATTTTTAATTGAAAATATCATCAAATTTGTTATTTGAAAATATCATCAAATTTGTTATTTGAAAATATTATCAAAAAGCGGGGGAGGGTGCGGGGTATCGGCGGCCG
>NC_041386.1:440720025-440760053 GCF_002162155.2 Triticum dicoccoides
GGTGGGTCGTCGGTGGCGGTGGAGCAGGGGTGGGTGCAGGGGGTCGTCGGCGGCGGCATGGGTCGGAGCAGCGGGGGGGGGGATTAGCTAGGGGGGCGATGGAGAGGGATGAAGGGGATCTGGCGAGAGGGAGGGAATTAGCTAGGGGGAATCTTACTAATGGCGCACCAGCGGTCGGTGCGCCATTAGTAATCTTTTTTTTAAATAGCAATGGCGCACCGGGCACAGGTGCGCCATTAGTAATCTTTTTTTACATAGCAATGGCGCACCAGGCAGAGGTGCGCCATTAGTAATCTTTTTTTATATATAGCAATGGCGCACCAGCCAGAGTTGCGCCATAAGTAATTTTTTTGTTGCGTGTAATAATTTTTTAGAAAATGAATATGTCGGGGAAGCTGATCCACCAACACCTATGGGGACTGGGCCCCTTTCAGTTCGGAGGGGGGCGGAGGCCGCACAAAGAGCGGATCGAGGCGGTACACGCGAGCGGTTTTTACCCAGCTTCGGGCCGCACGGATGCGTAAAACCCTACTGCTGCTTGTTTGTGTGTATTGAATTCTTGCTCAGGAGCGATGGACGCTGCCAGACCGAGCGTGAGAGTGTTCCTAGTTTTTCGAATGAGCCGAACCCCTTCTACGTTGCGCTTGGGCCTCCTTTTATACTTTCAAGGGGTCACCGACAGGTGGCAACATAGACTAGAAGGGTAAAAATGGAAAAGGATGCGGTAGGTGCAGCTACCTCTACTGTGGACACAATGCACCCTACCTAACTCTGACGGCAGGGGACAAGGTCATTGAATGCCCGTCTGAGTTGCCTAAACAGTGCAAAAAGTGACCGTTAGGAGCGCCACCGTTTGCCATGATGGCCTTCTCTTCATCTCCGCTTGCCACCACGCACCCCTAGATGCGCGGCCTCCTGCCACGTGTGCTTGGGACAGTCCTAGAGCGACACGTTAGCAGGTGTGCTGGAGCGCGGGCACGAAGTGGGGGTTTCCCGCGGCAAGCTCCTTGCCGCGGTCGTCGTCTTGTCGTGTTTGGGAGCTTGTTGCTCATCGGGCCTTGCCGGGACGCAGGGCGCGTCGCGGCAAGCTTTCTTGGTATGCCTTGAGTGGCCTTCCCAGCAAGCTCCTCTTGCCGGGGTCTTGTCTCTTCCCGGCAAGATCCTCTTGCCGGGGCCTGGGTTGGCCTTCCCGGCAAGCTCCTCTTGCCGGGGCCTTGGTTGGCCTTCCCGGCAAGCTCCTCTTGCCGGGGCCTTGGTTTGAGTACTTTGTTCTTGAATGGTCTCCAAGGGAACCACGGAGGGTCTTGGCGGTCACCCGGCAAGCCTTGCCGCGGGGCGCTGCAACTGCCCATGCACGAGTTCGGGGTACTAGGGTACCCCTACTCTAGTACACCGACAGGAGCCCCCGGGCCTGGGCCAGTCACGGTGCCGACCGCCGTTGGGCCAGGCCCAAAACAGTGCACGGGCACGCGCGGCCTAGGTCACGCCGCATATCTCCCCGCTCCCATCGCGCACGCCCAGAACAGCACGCGTCAAACGCGGCGTCGTGGGTGACGCGGGCGGCGTGCGCGGGGCTAAGCCCCTCGAGCATGCGTCAGGCCATGATGATGGGGACGGTTCACGCCCTCCTCCCTAAACGGAGGTAGGCGTGGGGGCGTGGTGCATTTATTGGACGGGGCCGGTGCGCGGTTTTCGGGATGTCCACTCCCCGCGATCACGAGGCGGAGCAAGGCCGCCTCATACGTCGCCTTGGTTCTGCATCCCCGCCACGCGGCTCCCATGCGCTTGGGGTCGCGGACGGTGGAAGTGGGAAACTGGGCCGTCGCGAGCAGAGGCAGCGGGTTGGCCCCGACTCCCTGCTCTTCCCGTGCCTTGATTCGCTGAGCGGGGCGGCCGAGCCCCCACCTCGCTCCTTTATAAAGAGCGGGATGGGAGCACAGAAACCCGCACTCTCTCATCTCCTCCTTTCTTCACCTTCTGCTCCCCTTTCTCATTCGCCATGGAGAAAGGGAACCCAGGCCCTTCATCGGTGGCGGCGAGGGTCGCCGCCAGACAGTGCATCTCTCCCTCTCCCGCGCCCGTGGTGGCAGAGCCAGCCATAAGGGGAAGAGGGAGGGGGCAAGGTCGCAGACGAGGTCGAGGACGAGGTCGAGGTGCTCGGGGAAGAGGCGGGCGGGGCGGCGCGCCAGCGTCGCCTCCGCCGGCGGCTCCTCCCCCCACGGCGGTCCATATAGGGGACGACCCTTGCGAGTTCTTCGTCAAGCCGCGCCGGGCGCCTCGTCGTCGCCTCCGGCTTCCAGCTCTGTTTGCGAGCGCGATGGAGTTGGACCCGCCCGAGACACTGAGACTGCACATGAGGGGCTGTGGGATCAGCGGCACGCGAGTCCGCGTTGTATTCCCAGCCCCTAATGTGATGTATCTTGATCGAGGGTGGAAGACGTTCGCCCGTATCCACAGCCTGATGGAGGGGTTTACCCTCCATTTTAAGTTGATGGAGGGCGATCTCCTCTCCGTCAAGGTCTTCGGGTGCTTCGGCACTCGGGCGAAGTGCTGCGTGGACAGCTCCTCCGACAGCGAAGGCTCCTCCTCGAGCGAGAGTGACGAGGAGGAGAGCGACAGCGACGATGAGGGTAGCGGGCGGCAGGGTGGCGGGTCCGACTAGGCGTCGGGCGCTGCTTCGCGCGGCACCGGCGACCCCATCATCCGCGTCGCCGGCTCCTTGAACTCCCCGGGGTCGTCTCCTTGGGCGGCTGGCGTAGGGAGGCTGCGGAAGGGGAAGAGGGCTGGCGACAAGGCCGTCAGGTCAGAGTACGAGGGCGTGGCGTCCTCGACAGCGTGCTGACGTCCTGCCGCCCCGTCTTTGAGCCCCGCTTCCAGCGCCGCCATCGCCGTCCAGCCTTCGGACGGCTCCCGGGATGTTCTCTTGGTGTCTTCTGGCACCCGTAGCTCGCCTAGGTGCTCCTTTTGCCCTTTTCGCCTCCTAGACCTGCCTCCTGAAGAGAGGGACAGGAAAGGGATTACGGGCATCTTATCTTTTTAATTTGTAAGCCTTCGGGCCTTAGCTGTATCTAAAACTTGTAATCCTCTCTTTCATGTTTTTCATCCTCTATGGACTGTACCTGAGCGGGATGTTTTTTAATGAAAAGGGGATGCTTGCCGGGTTATTTGTCTCGCGAGTTGAACCCACGCCAAGGAGCAAATCCTTGGTATCCCTCGGACAGACATTTCATCTCCCGGCAACAGGCCCTGCCGCCTTCCCACGTCGCTCGACCTTTCTCACGCCTTTGACGGAGGCGGGAACGAGGTGGGTGCGGTCTCCTCGTTTCACCCCTTTGCTGCCGCGACTACGACCAAACTTGGCCCCGGGAACGAGCCCCAGGGCCTAAAGTTGAGGGAGCACGGCAGTTTTCGAGAAGAAACGCGGTTTCGCATTCCCCAGTCCATAGGAGGATGCATGATGAGGGATGAAAGACTTATCTGATATTGCAGCCCCCGGCAACTCTGGTTTGCCGTGGACAATTCTTGGCACTCGCAGCCCCCAGCGATACTGGCTTGCCGGGGCCCAGGTGTCGGCGCGCCCTTCTTCTCCTTTTCATCCTCAAGCAGTCTGGCCAGGATATGCGAGCCCTGCGAACGAAAGAGAAGCAAAAGGACGGACACTCGACCTCTAGCATGCATCCTATGACCCCGGGGTGGAAGGCTTCGGGTACTCTTCCGACGAGGAACTCCAACCCAGCGCCAAGCTCACTCTGTTCTTCAAAGGCGTGGCGGCGGCGCTCCAGCAACTCCGGGAACGGATCCCAAAGCAGTTGGCCGACGAGTCACGCTCGATTTGCGCCGGAGTTCTGGAGAAGGTGTTGCTGAAGGTGGCCTTCCGCAATCCGGGCCTCAACCTCACCAACGTCCTCAAGAGGCTGCCGGCGGACGCTGATCTTGATGCACTCAAGGCCCTCGTCGCACCCATTGTGGACAGGGTGAACGAGGTCAAAAGGGTTGACGGCGGTCGCGTAGATTAGGCCGTCTGTTTTCTTCTTTTCTTGTCGCTGCCAGTCATGTTATGGGAACACTTTATTAGAGGCGTGACAAGTTATTTTTGTAATATAACTCTATCTTAGGCGAAAAAATTGCTGTGTTACTTCCTTTACTCGACTCTTGGCTTTGTATGGTTCTGCCCTACGCTTTCTAGGGAAACTTGCCGGTGCAGGCACCCTTGCCGCGAGCATCGAGTGCGGAACTTCAGCAGCCTGCTGGCGGGGTCGCTACCGACAAGCAACCTTGTCGCAACTAGTTGCAGCTCACTTAAGTTGTTGAGCGGACTCGAAACAAAGTAAGGGCGCTAGCGGCTCACTTAAGTTGCTGAGCGGACTCGAAGCAAAGTAAGGGCGCTAGCAGCTCACTTAAGTTGTTGAGCGGACTCGAAACAAAGTAAAGGCGCAACTAGCTACGAGTTGGTTCCTCTGCGCACAGGTTTTCCATACAAAGCACGGTCGTTCAAGGAAAATAACTCAAAAACTTAAAGAACTGATTGCTCAAGCTTTAGCAACTTAGCTTTTCTGTCGTCTGCTTCCCGGCAAGGAGAAACTTTCTTGAACGGCCTGGTCCACACCATTATCTTCTCCTCCCCCCCGGTAAACCTTGTGGGCGAGGGAACCTTCCTTCTTTTGAGAAAGAAACAGAGAAATAAAGTAATGATATGGAGCCTTGGGCTCGTTATTGCTTACCGGGGTCTGGTGCTGCACAAATTGTCAGATAACATATGAGAAAAAGGATTATAGCATAAAAAAACTGACAAGATGTGCGGGGCACATGAACTTTACTGGTGCACGGGGTCTACGCCCGGCTTTGTACAAAGGATTACATGCAACAGCGGCAAGACTTGTACAAAAGGTGGTTGCCGGAAAAGCTTCCGGCAACCGCGCCCTACGGGTAAAACTTACGAAGATGTTCAATGTTCCAGGAGTTGCTCACCGGAATGCCATCTTCGGTCTCAAGGCGGACAACGCCGGGCCTAGTGACTCGTTTCACCCGATAAGGGCCTTCCCACTTCGGCGTCACCTTGTTGGATTTCTTGGCGGACTGAACACGCCGAAGAACAAGGTCGCCTTCCTCGAATCTTCTGGCCTTAAATTTGCGGCGATGGTAGCGACGCAAAGCTTGCTGGTAGCGAGCGGCTCGCACAGCATCCTGAAGACGGTCTTCCTCAAGGAGCAGCACGTCATCTTGTCGCGGCTGCTCTTGCTCGAGCTCATCATAAGCGAGCACTCGAGGCGACCCGTAAACGAGTTCCGTGGGGAGAACTGCCTCCGCTCTGTAGACTAGAGCGAAGGGTGTCTGGCCAGTGGCTCGATTTGGCGCCGTCCTGATCGACCAAAGAACCACCGGCAGCTCCTCGATCCAGTTTCTTCCGCACTTGTGCAGCCTGTCGAAAGTTCTGGTCTTGAGCCCCCGCAGCACTTCAGCGTTTGCCCTCTCTGCTTGACCGTTGCTTCTCGAGTGAGCAACATAAGTGAAGCAGACCTTGGCGCCAAGATCTTGGACATACTGCATGAAGGTGCGGCTCGTAAATTGCGTGTCGTTGTCAGTGATGATCCTATTAGGGATCCCGAAAGGGCAAACAATCGACCTGAAGAACTTGACTGCTGACGGTGCTGTCACCTTCCTCACTGGTTCCACTTCCGGCCACTTTGTGAACTTGTCGATTGCAACGTACAAGAACTCAAAGCCCCCGACAGCTCGGGGGAAGGGGCCGAGGATGTCGAGCCCCCAGACCGAAAATGGCCAGGATAAAGGGATCGTCTGGAGAGCTTGAGCTGGCTGGTGTATCTGTTTTGAATGGAACTGGCACGCTTCACACTTGGTTACTTGTGCAATTGCATCCTGGAGGGCTGTCGGCCAGAAGAAACCTTGTCAGAATGCTTTGCCGGCAAGTGCTCTTGCGCCAATGTGGTGACCACATATGCCTCCATGTATCTCTGCCAACAGCTGTTGTCCATCTTCCCGTCGAATGCACTTCAATTTCACACCGTTGAGTCTTATTCTGTACAGTGTGTTGTCGACAAACTTGTACATACTTGACTGCCGGGCTACTCTTTCAGCTTCTTCTTGCTCTTCAGGAAGCTCTCCTGTCTGAAGGAAAAGGACAATCTGCTGCGCCCATGCTGGAGCTTGTGGCTCGACAACAAGGACTAAAGGCGTATCTATTGCTGCGGGAACATCCGCTTCTACGGCAAGAACCTGCGGTTCGGCCGGAGCATGATATACCCCGGCAAGCTTGCTGGAGCAAAACTTGTCGGGAACGTCTGCTTCAACGGAACAAACAAAGAGGTTCGCCGGAGCAGACTGCTCCTCAGCACTCTTGGCGTCGATCTTGGGGACCTTCTTGGCGGCGGCTTCGGGAAGCTCTGCCGGAAAGTAGTCACCAGAAACCAACTTCCTCTTCTTATTCTGTCCAGTTGATGGTGTCACGGATGGTTGAGTCAGCTTGAGCACAAAGATCCCTGGTTCCACAGGCAACTTTAGTGCAGCGCACTTTGACAGGCTGTCAGCAATATCGTTTTGAGCTCGCGGAACATGCTCCATTTGCAGGCCGTCAAAGTGTTCTTCTAGCTTTCTCACTTCATCAACATAAGCTTCCATCAACAGACTGTGGTAGTTCTTGTTCACTTGGCGGACGACAAGCTGCGAGTCACCCCTTACAATGAGTTTCTTGATCCCAAGGTCGGCTGCGATTCTGAGGCCGGCAAGCAAACCCTCATACTCTGCAGTATTGTTCGTTGCTTGCTCCTTGGGAAACTGCATCTGAACTACGTACTTGAGGTGCTCTCCGGTGGGTGTGATAAGCAGCACGCCAGCACCGGCGCCTTGCAGCGAGAAGGCACCATCAAAGTACATCAGCCACTCTTTGCTTGTCTCCTTGACGGGGATGCTCGTCTCTGGAATTTCTTCGTCTTGGGTTGGCGTCCACTCTGCTATGAACTCTGCCAATGCCCTGCTTTGGATCGTTGCAGTGCTCTCAAACTTGAGGCCAAAGCTTGACAGTTCCAATGCCCACTCGACAATCCTGCCTGTTGCTTCTGGATTCTGCAGTATCCTCTTCAGCGGAAAGCGAGTGACAACTGTGATCTCATGTGCCTGGAAGTAATGGCGCAGCTTTCTCGAGGCCCTGAGAAGGCCAAAAAGCAATTTTTGCACACCAGAGTACCTCGACCTAGCCCCCTGGAGAAGGGAGCTGACAAAGTAAACTGGGCGCTGCACCATCTTCTTCTGCACCTCTTTGCACGTCTGCGCAGATTCATCTTTGTCGGGACCAGAGCTTGTCGGAGAAGCCCCCTGCTTGTCGCTGGATTCACTTGTCGCGGTCGCTGGCTCATCATCCGCCTCCCTCTCCGCTACTAGCGCAGCACTAACCACTTGATTGGTTGCCGCTAGGTACAGCAGCAACTTCTCTTGTGACTTAGGTGCGACAAGTATTGGAGTGGAGGATAGGTACCTCTTCAAGTCCTGCAGCGCATCCTCCGCTTCCGAAGTCCATTTCATTGGACCTGCCTTTTTCAATATTTTGAAAAACGGCAGGGCGCGCTCAGCAGACTTAGAGATAAACCTGCTGAGAGCAGCCACGCAACCGGCAAGCCTTCGCACATCCTTGACGCGCTTCGGTGCTTCAATCTGCTCGATGGCCTTGATCTTGTCGGGGTTGGCTTCAATTCCCTGCTGAGACACAAAGAACCCGAGAAGCTTGCCGGAAGGGACTCCAAATACGCACTTCTCGGGGTTGAGCTTGAGGTTGATCTTGCGCAGATTTGCAAAAGTTTCTTCTAAACCTTGGATCAGGGTAGCCTTGTCCTTGCTCTTGACCACTATATCATCCATGTAGGCTTCCACATTTCTGTGTATCTGTGGCTCAAAAGCGACATGGACTACCCTTGCAAATGTTGAACCAGCATTCTTCAACCCAAAGGGCATCCGTACAAAACAGTATGTGCCGCAAGGGGTGATAAATGTGGTTTTTTCTTCATCCTCTTCTGCCATGAAGATCTGATGGTATCCTGAGTATGCATCAAGAAATGAAAGCAAATCACATCCGGCTGTGGAGTCAACAATCTGGTCAATACGCGGCAAGGGAAATGGGTCTTTGGGACAAGCTTTATTAACATCAGTGAAGTCAATACAAAGTCTCCATTTTCCGTTAGCCTTGCGCACAACAACAGGATTGGCCAACCACGTGGGATGGAGCACTCCTCTGACAAGGCCTGCTGCTTCCAATCTCCTGATCTCTTCTGCAATGAACTCTTGGCGCTCCACTGCTTGCTTCCTGACTTTCTGCTTAACGGGCCGAGCATGAGAACAAACGGCTAGGTGGTGCTCAATTACTTTCCTGGGAACACCGGGGATATCAGACGGTTGCCATGCAAACACGTCGACATTCGCCCACAGGAAAGCAATGAGCGCGCTTTCCTATTTGGGGTCAAGCGTGGCACTGATGGTGAAGGTACCACCAGTGCCGTCCTCCTTGGCGGACACCTTCTTGGTCTCGGGTGGAGCTGCCATCGTCTTCTTGCACTTGCCGGTGGAGCTCGATGGTGCATCCTCGACGGTAGCGCAGCACTCCGAAGAGGTGCGCTTGCCGGAGTGGGCATCAGAGCTCTTGCTGGACTTTGTCTTCTTCTTCCCCCCGGGAGCTTCAGCGGCAAGTGTGTTGTGATCAGCTGCGGCTGCTGCTTCCCGGTAGATTTTGTCGGTGCAGATAAGGGCATCCTTCTTGTCGCCGGGGATAGAGATGACACTTATCGGGCCTGGCATCTTGAGCATGTTGTACGCATAGTGAGAGGCTGCCATAAACTTGGCGAGCGCTGGACGGCCAAGGATCCCATTGTAGGGCAATGGAAAATCGGCAACGTCAAATGTGACCCTCTCAGTTCTGAAATTCAGCTCGCTGCCAAATGTGACCGGCAGCGTGATCTTCCCCTTCGGCTTGCTCCTTCCCGGGTTGATTCCTTGGAATGTGCCGGTCTCTTCGAGCTCGCTGTCAGGGATCTGGAGTTTCTGAAGGACCGCGGAGGAGATCAGATTCAAGCCGGCCCCGCCGTCAACTAGCATCTTCGTGACCTTGAGGTTGCGGATAGTTGGTGAAACCAACATCGGCAAGCGCCCGACCGCAGTTACGCGATCAGGGTGATCCTCAATGTCAAAGATGATAGGCGTGCTGGACCATTTCAGAGGCTTGCGTGACTCTACGGATGGTTCCGCTGCATTAACCTCCCGCATCCACTGCTTGAGTTGGCGGTGCGAAGTATGCAGAGAAGCACCACCGTCAACGCACAGGACCTCTGTAGCTTTCTGAAATTCCTGCTCATCGGCTTCATCATCATCCACGTCTTCGTCATCGTCGTCGTCTTCATCCTTGTCGCGTCCACGGGGAGGCCTATCTCCTTGCCGCTGCTTGGCCTTGCCGCAGCGTCCTCCCCGACCGGGGCGTTTCTTGCCAGCTCCTCCAGCACCTTCCTGGGCCTTCTCCTTGTCGCGTCGCTCGTATTCAGCTTTCCGCAGCTCAACGAGCTGCTCAACCTTCTTGCAACTCTGGAGATCGTCGACCTTGGTGCGGTGGATGTTGCAATACTGCTTGACGGAGCCGTCCTGCTTGTCGGCGGCCGCCACAGGCTGGGCCTCCTTGCCGGAGCCACCATCCTTAGTTTCCTTGGCGCCACCTCCGTTGCCGGTCTGCTCGACAGCTAGCACTTCCTTGCCCTTTTTCCTTCTGTTGTTCCGCCGCCGGCCTTTCCTTGTCGGGGCGGCATCCTCACTGTCGGATCCTCCTACTCATGTACTCTCTCCGGGGAGCCTCCTCCCCTCTTCAGCGCGTGCACACTTGTCGGCCAGGGCGTAAAGCTCACTGACGTCTCTGATCTTACACATCGCCATCTTCTCCCTCATCCTTCAGTTTCGCATGTTCTGATGGAACGCGCTGATGATCGCGGCGGGGTGGACGTCTGGGATGTTGTGTTGTACACGGCTGAATCTCTGAATGTACTTGCGCAGTGGCTCTCCTTCCTTCTGGGCGAGCAGATGAAGATCGCTTTCTTGGCCATGTGGCTTGTGGCCGCCTGTAAAGGCGCCGACAAACTGATGGCATAAATCTGCCCAAGAGGAGATGGAATTGTCCGGCAAGTGCATGAGCCAGGACCTGACGTTGGGCTTGAGTACCAGCGGGAAGTAGTTGGCAAGGATCTTGTCGTCCCGTCCCCCGGCAGCCTGCACCGCGATGGTGTAGATGCTGAGAAACTCTGACGGATGCGTCTTGCCATCGTACTTCTCTGGTACGTTTGGTTTGAAATTCTTTGTGCTGGGCCACTGGACTTGCCGCAGCTCATGGGTGAACGCAGGACAACCTACCGCATACGGCAGATCACCTGGTTCCCCTGGCGCATGCATGTCAACAGAGGGCCCAGCGCGCTTGTCGGATTGACGTCACGCTTCTCTTTGGCGCTCGATGCGGGTTCGAGCGTCTTCTTGTTGTCGTTCATGGAGAACTTGGCGTTGGTCGCGACGAGCTCGTGGGTCCGACGACGCGGTGGAGCCGCTGTCGGGGTGGACCCGGCGAGTCGGCGATTTTGGCCTTCGTAGTGGAGAGTGCATGGAAGTCGCACCTCCCCCGGTCTTGTTGCCATCGGCTCGCGTCCGGCTGTCCTGCCGCGGCAGCGAGGTGCTTGGTTGCCGCGCAGTGTCGCCGTTGGCGAAGCCGATGAGGCTCTGGATAGTGGCCCTCCATTCGTCGGTCTTGTCCGCCGTCGGAGGATAGTCTAGGAGCAGTTGAGCTCGCGCCAAGGCTTCTGCTGGAGTGGTGGGCGGCGGAGGTGAACGGTGCGAGGAGTGGGGCGTGCTCGGACTCCTAACCACGTTAGAAGGAGCAGTGCCCCGTCCAGGCGACCGTACTTCGCTCGAGCCAGCATGTTGACGTGCATGTTGGTCTTGAGCGCCACGAGAACCACCAGCTTGATCTTGGCCCAGCGGACGTATGGCGCTGCGAACGCCATGACACTGCTGGTCCCGCGCCTCCTGAGAGGGGCGCGGTGCGCGCATGGACGCCGAGGTCTGTGCCGCCTTGTCCTTGGATTTGGCCGCACTGAGGGCTCCCTCGTCGACGCCCATTCTTCCGCCGGCGTCCACTCCACCACCCGTTTGCTCCGGAGGTGGTGAAAGCGACGCAGACGGAACAACTACCTCCGAATGTCGGTGAAGACGATGAAGATTTAGCTCGTGTGCACGCCGGGTCGGGTTCGCACAATCTCGACGCCCCCTACCTGGCGCGCCAAAGATGTCGGCGAAGCTGATCCACCAACACCTATGGGGACTGGGCCCCTTTCGGTTCGGAGGGGGGAGGAGGCCGCACAAAGAGCGGATCGAGGCGGTACACGCGAGCGGTTTTTACCCAACTTCGGGCCGCACGGATGCGTAAAACCCTACTGCTGCTTGTTTGTGTGTATTGAATTCTTGCTCAGGAGCGATGGACGCTGCCAGACCGAGCGTGAGAGTGTTCCTGGTGTTTCGAATGAGCCGAACCCCTTCTACGTTGCGCTTGGGCCTCCTTTTATACTTTCAAGGGGTCACCGACAGGTGGCAACGTAGACTAGAAGGGTAAAAATGGAAAAGGATGCGGTAGGTGCAGCTACCGCTACTGTGGACACAGTGCACCCTACCTAACTCTGACGGCAGGGGACAAGGTCATTGAATGCCCGTCTGAGTTGCCTAAACAGTGCAAAAAGTGACCGTTAGGAGCGCCACCGTTTGCCACGATGGCCTTCTCTTCATCTCCGCTTGCCACCGCGCACCCCTAGCTGCGCGGCCTCCTGCCACGTGTGCTTGGGAGAGTCCTAGAGCGACACGTTAGCAGGTGTGCTGGAGCGCGGGCACGAAGTGGGGGTTTCCTGCGTCAAGCTCCTTGCCGCGGTCGTCGTCTTGTCGTGTTTGGGAGCTTGTTGCTCACCGGGCCTTGCCGGGACGCAGGGCGCTTCACGGCAAGCTTTCTTGGTATGCCTTGAGTGGCCTTCCCGGCAAGCTCCTCTTGCCGGGGTCTTGTCTCTTCCTGGCAAGATCCTCTTGCCGGGGCCTGGGTTGGCCTTCCCGGCAAGCTCCTCTTGTCGGGGCCTTGGTTGGCCTTCTCGGCAAGCTCCTCTTGCCGGGGCCTTGGTTTGAGTACTTTGTTCTTGAATGGTCTCCAAGGGAACCACGGAGGGTCTTGGCGGTCACCCGGCAAGCCTTGCCGCGGGGCGCTGCAACTGCCCGTGCACGAGTTCGGGGTACTAGGGTACCCCTACTCTAGTACACCGACAGAATATGAATATGAGACAGTAATATTTTTTTATAAAAACAGTAATAATTGTTGTTTAACAACAATTGTAGTCTACACTTTTTTATTATTATTTTTTTTTAAAATGAAGAGGGAAGAGGAGGCGCGGGTGGGATCGAGATCGAGATGGAGGGGGAATCGAGATCGAGATGGAGGGGGATCGAGATCGAGTGTCCTCATGAATATTCAATATTTTATCATATTGAATATGAAAAAATATCATCAAATTTGAAAAAATATTCATGAATTCAACAAGTGCCCATGAAATTTAAAAATATTCATGATATCAAAAAGTGCCCATGATATCAAAATATATACTAATGGCGCACTTCTACAGGGTGCGCCATTAGTAGTTTAAACTAGTAATGGCGCACTGTGAGGCGGTACGCCATTAGTAGATTTGCAAGAAAAAGAATAAAAAAATTCAGTACTGGCGCACTCCATGTCTGGTGCGCCATTACTAGTTAGAACTAGTAATGGCGCACCAGAGGTAGGATGCGCCATTAGTATGTATGTAAAAATGAAAAAAAATTATCACTAGTGGCACACCAGTTTTCTGGTGCGCCATTAGTGTCTTCCACACTAATGGCGCATCACCAACTGGTGCGCCATTAGTATATAGTAGTGGCGCACTACTTCCCTGGTGCGCCATTAGTGTCAATCCTATCTATAGCCCTTTTCCTAGTTGTGACACCGTCTACTGTTCATCCTACCCTCCACGGGGTGGTCCTGTTCATCCAGCCCTCCACGGGGTCCTGTTCATCCAGCCCCAACCGGCTCGATCGATTGGGGTCCTGTTCATCCAGAGGCACCACCACGGGGTCCTGTTCATCCACCGTCACCGGGAACTGTTCATCCAACCCCCCCTGCCCCGCAACGCTCACTGTTCATCCAGAGGCATCATCGATCGGCTTCAGTTAGTAGCAGTAGCGAAGGAATCGCTCGATTGGGTTCAGTTAACAGCCCTCGATCGATCGCTTAGGTTTAGTAACGCGTAGCCTATAGTGCAATCGCTCGGGTTCAGTTAGAGCCCAATGCCTCGCTCGGGTTCAGTTAGAGCCAACACCTCGCACACACGCACGTACGTGTATGAGAGAAACACGCATCGCTCGGCCCCCGACCTCCCACCGTAACCGGGAACTCCCCGAAATTTTCCTCGCCCTCGCTTCTACCACGGTTTTTTCCGTCATGGACGGCCCAAAGAATGTCATGCAGCTGCGTCTCCGGCCCGCCCAGGACTAAAAGCCCATTTTCTGTCATGTATTTTTGTCATAGAAGTAGGAGCCCACCACATCTATGATGATACCGAGGTTTTGTCACAATTATCGTCATAGAAGTGTCATATGTATGACAGAAAAAATTTGTTCGGCCCAAAATATCATGGATGTGTCTTTTTTTGTAGTGATAATATCTACCAGATTTGTGGGCGCCAAGATGAACACTGGGAAATGATCAACACCAAGAAGTATAGATCAATCGCAGCTTTTATCCAGGAGTTAAACCAGCACATTCGACGTCAGGAGATCCAGATGTGCACAGACATGATAGATCTGAAGAAGGCGATGACAAGAATCACGGAGCTGGAGGAAGAACTCAAGGCTACACATGAAGATAATGAGGAGGAAATCGTCGTACTAGTGGAGAAAAATGATGACCTAATCAAGGTGATCGGAATATTCATGGGAGACCCTACACTAGTAGAAGAAGACGAAGAACCCAAGGAGATTCGCCCAGAAGACTACATCATCATCGACGATACCGACTCTGACCTGAGCGATGATGACTATGTTGATGAAGCTGGAGCAGATATCATGGAGTCTGCAACTGAAGAATATTTCTAGTAGACCACCTCATCAGTAGTAGTATTCCACCATGTAAATAGATTAGTCCGAGCACTTTTGCGATAGTTAGACCGATTGTATGCCCTTGTTTGATTGAATGAAGTGATTTTGTTTGCATTTGCCTCATGTGCATATGGGTGGTGTTTTCTCTCTAGACCTCTCTCTATTCTTAATTCTCATCTTTTCTGAACCCATCAGATGCCTTCGAGACGTGACAATGGATTTGCATTTCCACCGGAGCTCACTCAGTTGATCCAGCAGCAGAATACGTTGATGCAGTTACTAGTCCAGAATCAGCATCAGGGGAACAACAACAACAACAACCCACCACCACCGCCACCACCTGTTGATCACTTAACCCATTTTCTTTGGCTGAATCCGCCGGTGTTCTCTAGTAGCACCGAGCCTATAGTAGCAGATGATTGGCTCCGCAAGATTGGAAGGGGGTTAACCACTATAGGATGTACTGATGCTGAGAAGGTGCACTTTGCCGCACATCAGTTGGATGGACCAGGAGCATCATGGTGGGAGAATTACACTGTCAACTATCATATAGCCATGGTGACATGGGACCAATTTCAGCAGGCTTTCCATACTGCCCATGTTTCAGCAGGAGCTATGGCCGTGAAGAAGCGTGAGTTTCGCAACTTGCGCCAAGGCGGACGGACAGTTGGCCAGTATGTGGATGACTTTAGTAAACTAGCACTTTATGCCCCAGATGACGTTGCTATGGATAGAGCTAAGCAGGAGAAGTTTCTGGAAGGACTGGATGATGAGATGAGCATGCAGTTGATGGTAGCAACCTTCAACAACTACCAGGAGTTGGTAGATAGAGCTCTCATGCTTGAAGGGAAGCAGCAGCAGATTGAGAACCGCAAGAGGAAGTATGGACAAGGGAAGGACAATTCTGGAGCTCAGCAGAAGCCATGTTTTACCCCGAAAACGGGAGGACAATTCCAGCATACCCATGGAGGGGGTAGCTCGCACAATCATAATGGCCCCAAGAATGGTAATGGGAATGGAGGAAGCAACGGCCAGAACTGTACCAACCCATCAACACCATCCAAGAGAGACCTGAGCCAAGTCACTTGCTATAAGTGTTAGAAGACTAGACATTACGCCAATGAATATCCTGAAGCCCAGAATGGAAATGGCAATGGAAGCTCAGGGAAGAATCCGAACCCTTTCAACAGGGGACAGGTTAATCACGTTAACGTGGAGGAGGTTGAAGCCCAGCCAGATGCATTAATAGGTAAGTTTTTGGTTAAGTCATTTACTGCAATCGTTCTTTTTGATACTGGTGCATCGCATTCATACATATCACGTGGATTTGTGGATAAGTATAACCTGCCCACCAAGGTTCTTAGAACACCTATGTTAGTAAGCTCACCAGGAGCGGAGTATATGGCTAGTCAAGGATGTTTTCAAGTGCCATTGAGTATAGGTAGGCATGTTTTCCCCACGGATTTAATCATTTTGGAATGACAAGGTTTGGATGTAATTTTGGGTATGGATTGGCTATCGATGTATGGAGGAAACATCGATTGCGCTAGTAAGTCGATTATGCTTACCACCCCAGAAGGAAGAAGGATCAAGTATTTATCGCGGCATGTGCCGAATAGGACTCAAGTAAATTCCCTAACAGAAGTTGTACAGGAGGAAGTGCCGGTGGTAAAGGATTTTCCGGATGTATTTCCAGAAGAGTTACCAGGCATGCCACCGGATAGGGACATTGAGTTTTTAATTGAGCTTTTGCCAGGCATAGGACCAATATCTAAGAGACCGTATAGAATGCCTGCAAAGGATTTGGAGGAGATTAAGAAGCAGATTAAGGAGTTACAGGATAAGGGATATATTCGCCCAAGTTCATCACCTTGGGGATCGCCAATACTTCTAGTGGAAAAGAAGCATGGATTGTTAAGGATGGTTGTTGATTATCGAGGATTGAACAAAGTAACAATCAAGAATAAGTACCCACTGCCCATGATCAATGATCTATTTGACCAGTTGCAAGGAGCAAAGGTATTTTCCAAGAGCGATTTGCGATCAGGATACCACTAGTTGAAGATTCGATAGCAGGACATACCTAAAACAGCTTTTACCACCAGGTACGGGCTGTATGAGTATATTGTTATGTCATTTGGTCTGACTAACGCACCTGCTAATTTTATGAACATGATGAACGAAGTGTTTATGGAGTTTTTGGATACGTTCGTCGTAGTGTTCATTGATGATATTCTAGTTTACTCGAAGAATGAAGAAGAACATAAGGAACATTTTCGTTTGGTACTTGGTAAGCTCAGAGAACATAAGTTATACGCCAAGTTCAGTAAATGTGAGTTTTGGTTGAAAGAAGTTGGATTCCTCGGACATGTTATATCCGGAGAAGGAATAGCAGTAGATCCTACCAAGGTTGTCACTGTGACAAATTGGGAAGCCCCAACAACAGTTCGAGAGATCCGGAGTTTTCTTGGACTGGCAGGATACTACCGGAGATTCATAGAGAATTTCTCAAAAATTGCAAAACTTATGACGGAGTTGTTGAAGAAGGATACCAAATTCAAATGGACTAAGGAATGTGAGGCCAGTTTCCAGGAGTTGAAGAAACGTTTGGTTTCCTCTCCAGTGTTGATTCTGCCAGATCCGCGCAAGGATTACGAGGGGTATTGTGATGCTTCACGTTGAGGACTTGGAGCAGTACTTATGCAGGAGGGAAGAGTTGTTTTGTATGCTTCATGAAAGCTTAAGCCCCATTAGTTGAATTATGCTACACATGATTTGGAGTTAGCAGCCGTAGTGCATGCCTTGAAGACTCGGAGACATTTTCTCATTAGAAACCATTGTGAGGTGTACACGGATCACAAGAGTTTGAAGTACATTTTCACGTAGAAGGAGATGAATCTTAGACAAAGGAGATGGTTGGAGCTCATCAAGGATTAGGATATGAGATTGCATTATCACCCCGGAAAGGCTAACGTAGTAGTCGATGCATTGAGCCGCAAGAGCCATGTCAACACACTAATGACCGGAGAATTACCAAAGGAGTTAGCCTAGGATCTTCGTGAGCTATGTCTGGAGATAGTTCCGAGAGGCTATGTAGCAGCATTGGAGATTCAGTCTACTTTGATGGATAAGATCAGAGAAGCTCAGAAGACCGACCAGGAGATTGCCTCTATAAAGGAGAAGTTGAGAAAAGGAACAGCTAAAGGATTTCGTGAGGATGAGCACGATACTTTATGGTTTGTGGACCGCGTTTATGTGCCTAATGATCCAGAGATCAGGAAGTTGATTCTGCAAGAGGCCCATGATTCACCATACTCGATTCACCCAGGGAATACAAAGATGTATTCGGATTTGAAGGATACTTTCTGGTGGATAGGAATGAAGAAGGATATTGCAGAGTATGTAGCAGTTTGTGATGTATGCCAGAGAGTAAAGGAAGAGCATCAGAAGCCAGCAGGATTGCTACAACCATTGCCGATACCCGAATGGAAGTGGGATAAGCTAGGCATGGATTTTATCATGGGATTACCCAGGACCCGTTCAGGCTATGACTCGATATGGGTTGTAGTTGATCGCTTGACAAAGGTAGCTCATTTCATCCCAGTAAAGACCACTTACACCAGTGCTAAGTTGGCAAAGATATATATGACCAGGATTGTATGTCTGCATGGAGTTCCGAGGACCATTGTATCCGATAGAGGAACCCAGTTTACCTCAAAGTTCTGGAATCAGTTGCATGAAACTTTGGGTACTAGGCTAGAGTTTAGTACAACTTTTCACCCACAAATAGATGGACAGACCAAGAGAGTCAATCAGATTTTGGAGGATATGCTGAGAGCTTGTGCGCTAGATTATGGATCTAGTTGGGATGACAACTTGCCATATGCGGAGTTCTCTTACAACAACAGTTATCAATCCAGTTTGAAGATGGTCCCTTTCGAAGCCTTGTATGGAAGAAGGTGCAGAACACCATTGTTGTGGGATGAAGTTGGAGACCGCCAGTTGTTTGGACCGGATTTGATTAAGGAGTCTGAACAAAAAGTGAAATTGATTCGTGATAGGCTCAGGGTAGCCCAATCCAGGCAGAAGAGCTACGCAGATTCTAAATGCAAGGAGACAGTTTACGAAGTCGGAGACAGAGTTTATCTCCGTGTATCCCTGCTTCGAGGAGTTAAGCGCTTTGGAATTAAGGGAAAATTAGCACCACGTTTTGTGGGACCACACAAAGTTTTGGAGCGTATGGGAGAAGTTGCTTACAAGTTGAAATTGCCCGAAGGATTGTCAGGAGTTCATGATGTATTCCACGTTTCCCAGTTGAAGAAGTGCCACGCAGAGATGGCTGATATACCGCTGAGAGATACAGTACCGCTGGAAGCCATTTAGTTGCATAGTGATTTGACCTATGAGGAGAAACCAGTCAAGATTCTTGAATATGCTAGTCGAGTAACCCGTAGCAAAGTTATCAAGTTTTGTAAAGTTCAGTGGAGCCACCACACCGAGGATGAAGCCACCTGGGAGCGAGAGGAAGATTTGCTGAAGGACCACCCTCACCTATTTTCTAGCCAACCCGAATCTCAAGGGCGAGATTCATCTTAAGGGGGGGTAGGTTTGTAACATCCCAAATTTTCAATTTGGAATGTTATACGTTAGAACATCATTGCATATCATATTTTATTGCTTTTGGTCCTGATCGAGAAATTCTACGCAACTCAAGGACCAACGGAGAGAGTTGGGGATTTCGTTATTTTCATATTTGGGTTTTTTCTCAAATTTTGAAAATAGGATCATTTGATTTTATTTATTTTATATTCAATTATTTCAATTATAAAAATAAGTGAGAGGGAATAAAATGACTTTCCCAAAATAAATAAATATTGAGGATTTAATAAAAAATCAAATAAGTTTTTATTTTGGAGTTTTTCGCTGTTTCATTTGAATTTTGGAAAAATGCGCATTTTTAAAAATTACATTTAGGCCCCAAGTAAATGTTCACTTTGTCCCGCTTGATTTTAGAAGTCGGGGAAATTTTATTTCGGGATTTTTGGAGTCCATTTAGTATTTCTTTTCTTTCTTTTTCTGCACGTCAAATTATTTAAAAAAAATGAACCAACCTAACCGGGCCGTGTCTGACTAGGACACTTGGCCCGGCCGGCCTTTATAAGCCGCGCCCCGAGGCCCGCTACAGCCACCCCACCCGAAACCCTAACACTAGCCCGCCGCCGCCCGCCGCCGCCCCTCCGGACCCAACCGCCGTCGCTGACCTGCCGGATCACACCGGAATCGAGGTAGCCGCCGGTTTTTCTTAGAAAACCGATCGGTTTTTTTGGAAACCTAGATCCGTTTTTTTAAGATCCGGTTCGGTTTATTTTGTCGGTTTAGTTATTTAGCGAACGGCCGCTTTTTCTTTTGTTTTTATGAAAGGTTTTCGTCATTTAGTCGCAGACAGCGAACGTTCGTTCGTTAGCCCGTTCGTCGTTTTTTCTTTTTCTCGGATTTTCCGTGATTATTTCTGATCGTGATTTCTGATCCGATTTTCGTTTTAGTTTAACTTTTCGCTCGTTTATCAGAATCAGGCGATTCAAGCGCCTGAAGTTTCATCTCGAAACCCTCTTTCTGTTTAACCAACTCAAACAAGTTTTTGCATCTGTAAAATTTGACTTAGATCCATATTAGTAAACGAAGCTTGTTTCTTTCGCTGTTTGACTTTCGTTGCTGCGTTTGATTTGATTCTTTTTGCAAACCGGAGTTCTTAAGTTGAACTTTCTGGTTGTATTTCTTATTTGAGTTTTACCTGTGCATTAGATGAGTTATTATTGTGTGCTTGTTTGTTTGCGATAGAGTACCTGGAGTGCGCCGCTTGTTACTTTGAATCTCTAGGTTTCGAGGATCATCAGCAAGGCAAGTAACACTTTGATCATACCTCTTAATACCCAGTTTTATTGCATTAGATCAATCCTCAAACATTACATGATTAGGATCTAATTAAATTGTGGGTTCTGGGAAAGTAGATGAGGTAGTACCTATTACTTGTTTTATTATCAAACCCTTGGGAGTTACTTCTACGTTTGCTTATATTGCCATGCTATGCTAGTAGACGTGGATTGGGTGAGTGTATCCATGACATATGTGAGATTGTTAATTAATGGTTTATTTAAGGTGGCAACTTTAATACACATATGGGTGGATTGAGGCACCTGGGTATTCCAGCGATTGCCTGTGTTTTCCTTTATGGACCGCCACCCAGGCTCAAAGGGACCATGAGATTATTCATACTAGAAACTTCCATGTGCGGCCACAAGCTACTATGGGCTCTAGCATAGTTGACTAAGTCGTGCGAACTCTTATAGTGGTAGACTAGCAAATGTAGGGGAAAGTAGGTGTAACTATCTACCCGGTCGTAAGGTGCTAGCGCTTCTGAAAGACTATGTCTCGGTCATCCATTTCTCAAACACTTTGTAGTGCGAGAAATCCAACGGAGGTGATCGTGTCTTGTGGGGAAAGTGCGCAAACCTCTGCAGAGTGTATAAACTAATCATGGTTAGCCATGTCCCCGCCTATGGACATCTTGAGTATCTAGTTCTTGGATTATCATGTGAATCTCATCATGTGACTTTAATTAATTTTGTTGGTTTATAATGTTGATGCTTAATTGGAATTGAGAGGGTGTCTACACTCTCAATGTTTAACAACCACCATGGTAGTTAAATAAAATTTATTCCTTTGTAGTAGGGAAAAACTGGCTTTACGCAAAACTGTAACCATAGAGCTTTCCACCAGCCATATATGCATGTAGTATAGCTTTATTCTTCCATTACTGTCTATGTGTTCCATTGCCAGCATATTCCATGTGCTGGCCCATTTTCGGGCTGCAACGTTCATGTTGCAGACTTTTCAGACGACGAGTAAGGTGCCTTTAGGTCGTGGTTCTATACTCAGTGATGTCGTTGGAGTTGATGGACTCACTTGTCTTCCAAGCCTTCCGCTGTTATCATTATTAGATGGCCTTAAGCCATATTTTACTGTAATAAGTTCTCTTTTGAGACATTCGATGTAATAAGTGTGTGATTGCTACTCTGTTATAAATCCTTCAAGTACTGTGCATGTCAGCATTACTGATCCAGGGATGACACTAAAGCACAGAGGTCGGACCGGTTGAGGTCTGGTCGCTACACATTCATGCCACAATAAAGAAAAATAACATTGAGAAATATGTTAGAAAGCATTCCACATCAAAAATTCTTCTTTTATCATTTACCTACTCGAGGACGAGCAGGAATTAAGCTTGGGGATGCTTGATACGTCTCCAATGTATCTATAATTTTTGATTGCTCCATGCTATTATATTATCTATTTTGGATGTTAATGGGCTTTATTTTACACTTTTATATCATTTTTGGGACTAACCTATTAATCGGAGGCCCAGCCCAAATTGTTGTTTTTTTGCCTATTTTAGGGTTTCGAAGAAAAGGAATATCAAACGGAGTCCAAATGGAATGAAAACTTCGGGAACGTGATTTTCTCAACAAACGTGATCTAGGAGACTTGGAGTCGTCATCAAGAAACAAGGGAGGAAGGCACGAGGCAGGGGGTGCCAACCCCCCTGGGCGTGCCCTCCACCCTCGTGGGCCCTCCGTTGCTCCACCGACGTACTTCTTCCTCCTATATATATCCACGTACCCCCAAACATCCAGGAGCACCACGAAAAACTAATTCCACCGCCGCAACCTTCTGTACTCGAGAGATCCCATCTCGGGGCCTTTTCCAGAGCTCCGCCGGAGGGGGCATTGATCATGGAGGGCCTCTACATCAACTCCATGGCCTCTCCGGTGATGTGTGAGTAGTTTACTTCAGGCCTATGGGTCCATAGTTATTAGCTAGATGGCTTCTTCTCTCTCTTTGGATCTTCATAAAAAGTTCTCCTCGATCTTATTGGAGATCTATTCGATGTAATCTTCTTTTGTGGTGTGTTTGTCGAGATCCGATGAATTGTGGGTTTATGATCCAGATTATCTATCAACAATATTTGATTCTCCTATGAATTCTTTTATGTATGATTGGTTTATGTTTGCAAGTCTCTTCAAATTATTAGTTTGTTTTGGCCTACTAGATTGATCTTTCTTGCAATGGGAGAAGTGCTTAGCTTTGGGTTCAATCTTGCGGTGTTCAATCCCAGTGACAGAAAGGGAACCGATACGTATTGTATTGTTGCGATCGAGGATAAAAAGATGGTGTTTATATCATATTGCATGAGTTTATCCCTCTACATCATGTCATGTTCCTTAAAGCATTACTCTGTTCTCTTGAACTTAATACTCCGGATGCATGGTGGATAGCGCGGTCGATGTGTGGAGTAATAGTAGTAGATGCAGGCAGGAGTCGGTCTACTTGTCTCAGACGTGATGCCTATATATATGATCATACCTAGATATTCTCATAACTATGCTCAATTCTATCAATTGCTCGGCAGTAATTCGTTTACCCACCGTAATACTTATGCTCTTGAGAGAGGCCACTAGTGAAACCTATGGCCCCCGGGTCTATCTTCCATCATATTAATCTTCCAATACTTAGTTATTTCGTTTACCATTTATTTTACTTTGCATCTTTATTTCTCTTTATCATAAAAATACCAAAAATATTATCTTATCATATCTATCAGATCGCACTCACGTAAGTGACCGAGAAGGGCTTGACAACCCCTTTATCGCGTTGGTTGCGAGGTTCTTATTTTGTCGGTGTACAAAAAGAGGGGTACAGTTTTTGTACCCCTATAACTGTGCACGGGCAGTCTGAGCCACAGGCACCACCACACTGAGAAAGGCAAGGGAGGTGAGCCAAGGTAAGGCCGAAGCTCAGGAGAAGCAGAACGACGCGAAGACCAAGACCACAAAGAGCGAAGGGGACGAAGCGGACCCCCCCCCCCGCAAGATCCTTGCCGGGAGGCGGTTTTAGCAAACCCGACAAGACCCTTGCCGTGGCAGCTCGCCCCACACCTGCGGAGTGAGTCACCCTTGAGTCCACCGCCCCCATGGGGCAAGGATTCGGGAGACATCCCCATGGTGGCATCCAGATCTTTGTGAAGACATTTAAGATCAGATACACCCTTTAGAAGATGATGATCCTTGGCGGGATCCCAGCCAAGGAGGACCACAAGGCCCCCGCCAAGAGCCTTGTCGGGGATGACAGCAGGCGCCACGACAAGACCCTTGCCGGGGCCCTGGCAAAGCCCTTGCCAAGAACACCCGTAGGGCCACCATCAGGCCCACGCCAGTCAAACCACCACCGCCGTTCACATGCACCTGCCGACCCAACCAGCTAGGCAGGCACCTGCGTGGCGGCATGCGGATCTTCATGGAGACCCACCACTGCACCACCTCAGCTGCCTGCCTGCCTACATGGCATCGCGGGCGCCGCTGGCCAGGGCGCGTGTCGACATGAGAGGGTGCGGCGACGGACGAGACAGGACTCTCCCCCGTCCCCGATAGAGCAAGGACACCTGGGCAAGACGCATTAAATGCGCCTTGTCATGTACTGCGAGGGATAACCTCACATCACTGTTCCCTTTCCACCTCCTGTGTGCCACTGTGGCAACCCCTTTTCCTATAAAAGGAGGCCCGAGGCGACCAGGAGGAGGATTCGGCTTTTTGGAGCTCCTCATGCCCCATAGCTAGCTCAAGAACACAGATATACAATCCACCAAAGCAGGAGTAGGGTTTTATGCATCCTCGCGGCCCAAACCTGGATAAAAAACCATGTGCTATCTGTTTGATCCGCTCTTCTCATGACCCCGCGCCCCGCAACTGTAGTAGGGATTCTTGTGATCCCATAGGTGTCGTTCCCACCGACATCTTTGGCGCGCCAGGTAGGGGGGCGCCGTTGTGAGAATCGGCTTTAGCAGTTAGTTCGACGCTTCTTCATCATCATGGCGCCCAAGAAGAAGACGACGGTGGCGGTTGGCCCGTCGGAAACCGGACATCTCGTCCCGACGCGGGCGAGCAGCGGACCGGTCGCAGAAAGGACCCGGGGCGCCGTTCGCAAACACCAACACCGTCCCAGCAGCCGGAGATTGGGAGGCGGCGATGTTCGTGCACCTGGTAACGGGCCGCACGCCGCCAAATCCAAAGACGGAGCCAGGCCCTCCGCGGGTGGCGCGGAGCCTTCCAAGATCACTACTGCCCCGCCCGAAGGCGATGCGAGGGCCTCCAAGACTCCCACGCCGGCGCCGACGGCGCGCTCCTCTCAAGCGGCGCGCGACGAATGGCGCAATCACGCCGAAGACCCCAGGCGTCGCCGCGGGAAGAGCCCCGAGCGCCACTCCCGAGAGGTAGAAGACCTGCCCGCTCGCCGAGGCACTGGTGGAGATGGCATGCGACCGCGGGGTCGTGATAGAGCTCCTTCTGACATGGTCAGAAGTCGAAGCATGTCGCAATCCGTGCAGGTTTCGCTGCCACCAACGCCAGCAGAAGCCCTGGTGCGCGCGCAGTTGCTCCTCGATTTTCCTCCCACTACGGGGAAACTCGACGAATGGAGAGCCACTATCCAAAGCCTTGTTGTGGTGGCCAACAAAGACGAACCGAGTCCGGTGTAGCCCCCGGGTTGATGCTCCGACGGAGTCCCACGCACCAGTGGCAGGAAAGCCAGCAGCGCCGTAACCACGGTACACTCGCCTCCTCCTCGCCCGGTACCGTGGACGCCAGCCTGTCACGATGTTGCGGGCGACGAAATCTCCATAGTGTCGTCCGACCCGCGGACCCACTTTGACCAGCGCCAAGTCCTTCGGGAACAAGAACATGAAGACGCTCGAACCACTATCGAGCGCTGGCGCGGAGCGCGCCACCAATCAGACAGGCGAGCAGGGCCTGCTGTTAACCACCCGGCACCGGAGAGCCCTGGAGGCCTACCTTATGAGGTAGGCTGTCCGGCTTTTACCCATGAGCTGCGGCAGTTCCAGTGGCCCACTCACCGCACCTTCAAACCTGATGTGGGCAAAAAGTACAGCGGCAAGACCCACCCGTCCGAGTTCCTCAGCATCTACACCATTGCGATGCAAGCTGCTGGAGCCCGCGACGATAAGGTGCTTGCGAATTACTTTCCGTTGGCTCTTAAACCCAATGCCATGTCATGGTTGGTGCACTTGGCGGTAGACTCTATTTCCTCCTGGTCGGATTTGTGCCATGAGTTTGTGGGCGCCTTTACTGGAGGCCACCAAGCCCATGGCCAAGCGAGCGACCTGCACGTCATTCCCCAGAAGGGAGGCGAGAGTCTCCGCAAGTATATACAGACGTTCAGCCAGATACAGTACAATATCCCTGATGTTCACCCTGCCGCCATCATTAGCGTGTTCCATCAGAATGTGCGTAACCGCAAGATGCGCGAAGAGCTGGCAATGAACAAGGTGAAAGATGTAGCAGAACTCTATGTTCTTGCTGACAGATGTGCCCGGGCTGAAGAGGGAAGGAAGTACCCCAGCAAAGACGCCGGCATGGAAACCGACTCCTCAGATGAAGATACTGCCGCCCCGGCGAAGAAGGGCCGGCGCCGCAACAGGAAGCGCAAAGGTAAAGCCGTGCTTGCCGTCGAGGGATCTTGTGATACCGGCTCCACCAAGAAAACCAAGGCAGATGACCGCGGCAAGGAAATTGCCAGATGTGTCGACTGCCGGGCCTTGGCGGTTGCCGAGAAGCCAGGGAACTCTGAAAAGCGATACTGCAAGATCCATCACACCAAAGGCCATGCTCTCCAAGACTGCCGACAGGTTAAGCTCCTCGCTGTGAAGCAAAGGGCTGAATATGAGAGGCGGGACAAGGAGAAGGGCCAAGACGGTGCTGAGGGGTCCGGCAAGAAGCGTTACGGCCAGGCGGGCCAATGCGGCAAGGATAAACAACAGGAGAGGCCCGCCCGGGGCCGTGACAAAAAGCCAGAAGACGACGATTGCGAAGAGGACGATGAATCCGGCGACCAAGAGTTTTAGAAAGCTACAGAGGCCATGTGCATCGACGATGGCGCCTCGCTGCATACTTCTCACCGCCAGCTTAAACAGTGGGCGCGAGAGATTACAGCTGCAGAGCCGTCGTTTGATGCCCAAAGGCCACTGAAGTGGTCTAGCACACCTATCATTTTTGACACTGAGGATCACGCTGATCGCACTACTTCGGTCGGGTGCTTGCCATTGTTGGTTTCACCAACAATACGCAACCTCAAGGTGACAAAGATGCTAGTCGATGGAGGGGCCGGTCTGAACTTGATCTCGCCTGCCGTGATCGAGAAACTGCAGAGTCCTGATGGAGACCTCGAGGAGACGGGCATGTTTCAGGGGGTCAACCCGAGAAGAAGCCAACCTAAGGGAAAGGTCACGCTGCCCGTGACTTTTGGAAGCGATCTGAACTACAGGACGGAGAGGATCGTGTTTGATGTTGCCAAGATCCCCTTGCCCTACAACGGGATCCTTGGCCGCCCAGCGCTGGCCAAGTTCATGGCGGCGTCACACTACGCCTACAACACCCTGAAGATGCCAGGACCTGTGACGATCATCACCATCTCCTCCGATAAGAAAGATGCGCTGATTAGCGCTGACCAACTATACCAGCAAGCAGTTGCAGCAGCTGCCGCCACTAGGGCACTTGCTCCTGCCACTGGGACCCCGGGAGGGAAGAAGAAGAAGAGCGGTGAGACCTCGGACACCCACTCCGGCAAGCGCACCTCTTCGGAGTGTAGTGCTCCCGTCGAGGACGTGCCAGAGAGCTCCACCGGCGGAAACAAGAAGCCCAGGGCCATACCGCCGGGAACCAAGAAGGTTTCTGTCAATGAGGATGGCACGAGAGGGGCTTTCACCATAAGCTCCACCCTTGACGACAAATAGGAAGACGCGCTCATCACCTTCCTGCGGGCGAATGTCGATGTGTTTGCATGGCAAGCTTCCGACATCCCCAGCGTTCCCAGGGAGGTGATTGAGCACCACCTTGCTGTCTGTCCTCATGCGCGGCCCATCAAGCAGAAGGTCAGAAAGAAAGCTTTGGAACGACAAGAGTTCATCACAGAGGAGATCCGGAAACTGGAAGCAGCGGGTTTGGTAAGAGGAGTGCTCCATCCAACGTGGTTGGCCAAGCCGGTCATAGTGCGCAAGGCTAATGGGAAGTGGAGGTAGTGTATTGATTACCCAGATATCAATGAGGCTTGTCCTAAGGACCCTTTCCCGTTGCCGTGCATCGACCAGATTGTTGACTCCACAGCTGGGTGTGATCTATTGTCATTCCTTGATGCCTACTTTGGCTACCACCAGATCTTCATGACAAGAGAAGACGAAGAGAAAACATCATTCATCACCCCATGTGGTACGTATTGTTTCATGCGTATGCCCTTCGGGCTGAAGAGTGCTGGTTCAACATTTGCGAGGGCGGTCCAGATTGGTTTTGAACCCCAGCTCCATAGAAATATGGAAGCTTATATGGATGACATAGTGGTCAAAACCAAGGACAGGGCAACCCTCATACCGGATTTGCAAGAAACATTTGCAAACCTGCGCAAGATCAATCTCAAGCTGAACCTTGAGAAGTGCGTCTTTGGCGTCCCGTCCGGCAAGCTTCTCGGGTTCTTTGTGTCACAGCATGGGATAGAGGCCAATCCGGACAAGATCAAAGCTATAGAGCAGATTGAAGCACCCAAGCGAATCAAGGATGTGCGTCGGCTTGCTGGTTGCGTCGCCGCCATGGGCAGATTCATTTCCAAGTCTGCCGAGCGCGCCCTTCCCTTTTTCAAGATCCTGAAAAAAGTGGGCCCGATGGAGTGGACGCCAGAAGCCGAAGCAGCATTGCAAGATTTGAAGAAGTACCTCTCCTCCGCGCCAATACTAGTTGCGCCTAGGCCACAGGAGCCGTTGCTTCTATACCTGGCGGCAATGAAGCAGGTGGTTAGCGCCGCACTACTGGCGCAGAGAGAGGTTGACGACGAGGTAATGGCAGCGACAGAGCCCGACACCACCAATGCAGAGACGACACAGCCAGTTGAAGTGCCGCCGAAGAAGAAAATGATGCAGCACCCGGTCTACTTTGTTAGTTCCCTCCTGCAGGGAGCTAGATCAATGTACTCCGGCGTGCAGAAACTGCTCTTCGACCTTCTTATGGCCTCGAGGAAGCTGCGTCACTACTTCCAGGCACACGAGATCACTGTCGTCACTCGCCTCCCTTTGCAACGGATATTGCACAACCCAGATGCAACAGGAAGAATTCTGGAATGGGCACTGGAGCTGTCCAGCTTTGGCCTCAAGTTTGAAAGTACTTCGACGATTCAGAGCCGAGTCCTGGCGGAGTTCATTGCAGAATGGACTGCAACGCCTAATGAAGAAGCCCAAGAGACCGCTCTCCCCGGCAAGGAGGCAAGTTGCAGTTGGATCATGTACTTTGATCGAGCTTTCTCCTTACACGGCGCCGGGGCTGGCGTACTGCTTGTCGCGCCCACCGGAGAGCACCTCAAGTACGTGATCAGATGCACTTCCCCAGGGAGGTGTCAACAAACAATACGGCAGAGTACGAAGGAGACAGAGCTCTCCTCCGTCCCCGATAAAGCAAGGACACCTGGGCAAGACGCATTAAATGCGCCTTGTCATGTACTGCGAGGGATAACCTCACATCACTGTTCCCTTTCCACCTCCTGTGTGTCACTATGGCAATCCCTTTTCCTATAAAAGGGGGCCCGAGGCAACCAGGAGGAGGATTCGACTTTTTGGAGCTCCTCACGCCCCCTAGCTAGCTCAAGAACACAGATATACAATCCACCAAAGTAGGAATAGGGTTTTACGCATCCTCGCGGCCCGAACCTGGATAAACAAACCGTGTGCTATCTGTTTGATCCGCTCTTCTCACGATCCCGCGCCCCGCAACCGTAGTAGGGATTCTTATGATCCCATAGGTGTCGTTCCCACCGACATGTTTGTTTTTGTAGGTGTGTGGGACTTGCATGTGATCTCATACTGGATTGATACCTTGGTTCTCAAAAACTGAGGGAAATACTTACGCTGCTTTACTGCATCACCCTTTACTCTTCAAGGGAAAATCAACACAGTGCTCAAGAGGTAGTAGATGTATTGAGTGTTCTTGAGCTTTTTGAACTAGCTACGGTGGTTGTGCCGTCCCAAAAAGCCGAATCCCTCTCCTGGTTGCCTCGGGCCTCCTTTTATAGGAAAAGGGGTTGCCACAGTGGCACACGGGAGGTGGAAAGGCCTATAGTGTGCGAGCTTATCGCACGGCATTATGGGACAAAGTGCATTGAATGCGCTACGTAGGTGTCCATTAGCTTTATCGGGGACGGGAACGAGGCCCATCCTGTCCGTCACTGCTTCACCTCACTTCGACACGTGCCCAGACCAGCGATGCATGCAGCACCACGTAGGCAGGCAGGCAGCTGAGGTGGCACGGTAGTAGGGCCTTCATGAAGATCTGCATGCCGCCACGCAGGTGCTTGCTGATTTGGCCTGGAAGCTGCATGTTTCCACGCTGGTGCCTGCCTAGCTGGTTGGGCTGGCAGCTGCATGCGAACGGCGGTGGAGTCTTGGCTAATGCGGGCCTGGCAGTGGCCCTGCTGATGCCCTCAGCAAGGGTCTTGCCGGGGGCCCGGCAAGGGTCTTTCCGTGGCGTTGCTGTCATCCCCGGCAAGGGTCTTGCCAGGGGTCTTGTGGATTTCCTCTGCTAGGATCCTGTCGAGGGTCGCCGTCTTCTAATCCTCGTCTGATCTTGTGTTTATGATCTTGACGAAGATTTGCATGCCACCACAGAGGCGCCTCCGAGCCTTGGTTCCAACGTAGTTGTTTGGGTCGGAGTCTGTGGGTTCAAGGGAGGCTCGCTCTGCTAGTGTTGGGCAAGTTGCCCTGGCAAGGCTCTTGCCGGGTGAGGGAGTCCTGGATTAGGGGGTCTCCGGACAGCCGGACTATCTCCATTGGCCGGACTGTTAGACTATGAAGATACAAGATTGAAGACTTCGTCTCGTGTCCGGATGGGACTCTACTTGGCGTGGAAGGCAAGCTAGGCAATACGGATATGAATATCTCCTCCTTTGTAACCGACCTTGTGTAACCCTAACCCTCTCCGGTGTCTATATAAACCGGAGGGTTGTAGTCCGTAGGACAACAACCATAACATACAATCATACCATAGGCTAGCTTCTAGGGTTTAGCCTCTCTGATCTCATGGTAGATCTACTCTTGTACTAACCATATCATCAATACTAATCAAGCAGTACGTAGGGTTTTACCTCCATCAAGAGGGCCCTAACCTGGGTAAAACATCGTGTCCCTTCCTCCTGTTACCATCCGGCCTAGACGCACAGTTCGGAACCCCCTACCCGAGATCCGCCAGTTTTGACACCGACATTGGTGCTTTCATTGAGAGTTCAGCTGTGTCGTCGCCACCAGGAAGGATGTCTCATCCCGTCTTTAAAGATGGCACTATTGCTGAGGGAGCTTTGGCTATCGGCCAAACTCTTCGGCTAGGTGGTTTTCTTATGACCGCCTGTTCGGCCGCTGCGCCAATGATGACTTCTCGGGTCATCGAAAGCAATCTTCACGTCAACTCGAAACTCGCCAAGCAGTTAGATCCAATGGAGCTCTCTTCCCTGAACGAGCTCTTGGATCGCATCACTGCCCTGGGAGTCTCTACAAACTACGATCAGATTGGGCCTAAACCCAATCTGAGAGAGATCAACTCTCCCCAGGTCACCCATCACATTGAAGTGGTGGAGGAACAATGCGGCAACCCTTCATCTATCTTAAGGACTAGCTATGTCCGGATTCCCGATCCCTCCAAGATGGATACCCGCGGAGGGAGGACGTCACTCAAGGTCTGAACCTAGAATCAGGCAGCGGGCTAGATTTATCAGAAAACATCCAAGAATCCAAACTTTCGAGTTTGGAAACTCCTTGGACCCATGAGTCTCAGATTGGGTAAGGATTCGGATTCAGTTCCACCCACCCACCCAAACATACGCGATCTATCCCAAATCAGGCAAGAGCCCGAAGAAACAGTACACCATTACTGGGCCAGATTCCTCCTTGTCATGAACAGGATAAAGGACTACCGCAAGGAAGACACAATTTCATTCTTCTGCAATAATTGCACAGACAAGGGAATCCTCAATGCCATAAGTGTCCATAGTACGAAAGTACTGTGCGATGGAAAGCGCCTGGAAAACCGAAATAAAATTTTGGGATAATCCGGCCCTGAATACAAACCCAGTCCGAAATAAAAGGGTGCATTATCACAATACACCTGGGTTAACTACCAAAAAGCAAAAGCCCTCTACGGGGCAAGGAACCCTACTAGAGGGATGGCTCAATGGACCCTGCAAAATTCATAGTACAGTGGATGCAATACCAACGCACAGCCTTAGAGCATGTTGGATACTCCGGCAGGTAGCCAAAAGTGGTGAGGATCTACTCCTCCCAAAAACCACAGAGCACCATCCCATGGACAGCAATACGGTGTTAACGGTCTTTGAGACCTTCGCGTCAAATAATAGACGCAAGTGAACACTCCGTAGCATGGCCGAAATCTGCCACATAGCAGAAATAAATCCTTGGAGTGACACGGCTATTACCTTCAATGCCAGTGACGAACCCAAATTCCGAACAGCCCGAGCACCAGCCGCACTGGTCCTCAGTCCAATCATGGACGGCTTTTGACTCACCAAGGTACTCATGGACGGTGGCAGCGGATTAAACCTCATCTATGAGGAAACTCTTCAAAAGATGGAAATAGACTGGAGCCGCATTGAGCAAAGTAGCTCAACCTTTAGAGGAATCATCCCCAGTCGGGAAGCATGCTGTGCTGGGAAAATCACACTAGATGTGGTATTCGGCACGCCGGATAATTACAGGTCCGAAGAAATTACATTCCAAGTGGCCCCGTTTAGCAGCGGACACCACGCTCTACTACGGCGGGAGGCGTTTACAATCTTCCAAGCCATACCCATTACGGGTACATGAAGCTCAAAATGCCCGGGCCCAACAAAATCATCACTCTTGCTAGTGATCCGGACATAGCACTCCGCGCCGAAAATAAGACAGCCATACTGGCCCTCGAGGCACTATTCGAAACCCTAGCGGCCAAGGAACTAACTGCGCTACGCTCCATGGTGAATAGGGACGATGTGATACTCGATAAAAGATCCAAGTCCACCTCCTTTAAACCGGTGGACGAAATAGTCAAATTCCAAGTCCATCCAACGGAGCCTACAAAAACAGCTTCCATCGGGGCACAATTAAACCCTGATGTCGACGCCGCACTACGAGAGTTCCTACGTGAGAACTGGAACATTTTTTCCTGGCACCCTTCAGACATGCCAGGAATCCCACGCAGGCTGGCTAAGCACAACTTAAATATCCTAAAAGGATTCAAGCCAGTCAAGCAGGCTCTTCGACGTTTCTCCGAGCCTAAGAGACAAGCCATGGGAGAGGAACTAGCCAAGCTATTGGAGTCCGGATTCATCATAGATATAAAACATCTAGACTGGCTAGCAAACCTGGTGATGGTACCAAAGAAGGAAAAATCCTGGCGCTTGTGCGTCAATTTTAAGGACCTTAACAAGGCCTGCCCAAAGGATCCCTTCCCCCTCCCCCGCATCGATCAAATCATTGATGCTACCGTAGGACACGATTCATTGTGTTTCCTCGACGCATACTCCGGCTACCATCAAATTAAAATGGCGGAGCCAGACCAAGCCGCAACGGCATTCATTACACCATACGGCACATTCTGCTTCAACACAATGCCCTTCGGGCTCAAAAACGCCGGCGCAACATATCAGCGCATGATTCAGACATGTCTGGCAAACCAGATCGGCAAAACAGTGGAGGCATACGTGGATGACATGGTCGTTAAAACCGAGCATGTAGAAACTCTACTAGACGACTTGAGGCTCACATTCGACAACCTCCGAACATATGACATCAAGCTCAATCCAGAAAAATGCGTTTTCGGTGTACCAGCCGGAAAGCTCCTGGGATTCATTGTCTCCAGTAGAGGTATTGAAGCTAATCCGGCCAAATCCGAGCGTTGTCACAGTTGACTACCCCAACAGACCTCAAACAAATACAAAAATTCACTGGATGTGTGGCGGCTCTAAGCCGCTTTATCTCCCGCTTGGGAGAAAAGGCATTACCCCTTTATCGCCTCCTCCAGCGCACCGAACACTTCGAGTGGACGGATGCCACCTCGGCCCGACTCAACGAAATAAAAGCCATATTGGCAAAAAACCCAGTCCTGGCCGTGCCAAACATTGGCGAACCAATGCTATTATACATTGTGGCAACTCATCAAGTAGTAAGCGCAGTGCTCGTCGTCGAGCGAGAAGTGGATGGACACAAATTCCCCCTTCAAAAGCCAGTTTACTATGTGTCCACTGTCCTTACTCCATGCAAATCATGGTACCCGCGTTATCAAAAGATAGCGGTATTATGGCATCCCGGAAGCTACGACACTACTTTCAAGAGTGTTCGATAACGGTAGCCTCAGAAGTACCACTTAACGATATTATAAACAACCGCGACGCGACAGGCCGAATTGCCCAATGGGCCATTGAGCTCCTCCCGTTCGACATAACTTACAAGCCACGACGATCTATCAAGTCGCAAGTTTTGGCTGACTTCGTCGCTGAGTGGACGGAAGCCGAACTCCCTAAAGAGTACGACACATATTCAAACTAGATCATAAACTTCGACGGCTCCAAAATGTTGGCTGGTCTGGGGGCTGGCGTCGTTTTGACGTCACCAACAGGAGATACCATTCAATACGTACTACAGATAATGTATACGTACTCCAACAACGCAGCCGAATATGAGGCCCTTCTACATGGTCTCCGGATGGCAGTATCCATGGGCATTCAATACCTAGAGGTGCGCGGGGATTCAAACCTCGCGATATCCCAAATAAATGGAGACTTTGATGCCAAGGATCCAAAAATGGCAGCTTATCGCAATGCCGTCCTAAAAATGTCAACTCGGTTCGAGGGTCTCGAATTTCACCATGTGGCTCGGGAAAACAATCAGGCGGCGGATATCCTCGCCCGCATTGGCGCAAAACGCGACGCGGTACCTCCCAACATATTTCTGGAACGGCTCTTCAAGCCATCCGTAGCATGGGAAGGGGACACCGGTAACAACAGTCCGGACCCGGCCAAAATACCCGATACCGAACTCTCTGACACAATCGGAGGCTCCGCCACCGAAATAACACAATCAGCCCACAAAATAATGGCCATTATTGCCCCATGGACAGAACCATTCCTGGCCTACCTAACTAGATAGGAACTTCGGAGGACCAAAATGAGGCACGCTGCATAGTGCGGCGATCCAAGGCCTACAGGGTCCATGAGAGAGAATTGTACAAAAAAAGCGCTACCAGAGTCCTTCAAAGGTGCATCTTTGAAGAGGAAGGGCGGAACCTTTTGGCAGAAATTCACGCCGGATTCGGCGGTCATCACGCCGCAGCCCGGGCTCTTGTAAGCAAGGCCTTCCGTACAGGATTCTATTGGCCAACGGCCCGGGCAGATGCACAGGACTTGGTCCAACGTTGCGCCGTTTGCCAGCTCTTTGCAAATCAAAGCCACATGCCACCCACCACCCTCCGAACAATCCCCATTACATGGCCCTTCACGGTCTAGGGGCTTGACATGGTTGGACCCCTTAAAGGGGGAACCCACAAGAAAAAATACTTATTGGTCATGGTGGATAAATTCACCAAATGGATAGAGGCTAAACCGGTTAAAATAGCCGAATCCGGACCGGTGATAGATTTCATATCCGGGGTTGTACACCGTTACGGCGTCCCCCACAACATCATCACTGATAATGGCGCGAACTTTACGGCCGACGAGGTAAAACTCTGGTGCAGCAAAATGGGCATCAAGCTCGATTATGCTTCAGTCTATCACCCACAAACCAACGGTCAAGTCGAACGAGCAAATGGTCTTATAATGAGCGGCATTAAACCCAGATTAGTGCGCTACTTAACGGAGTCTGACACGCACTGGGTAGAGGAGCTCGACTCCGTACTCTGGGGGCTGCGGACCACGCCAAATTGTAGTACCAGATATACACCGTTTTTTATGGTGTACGGCGCAGAGGCAGTCCTACCCTGTGACATAATTCATGACTCACCTGGAGTGCGCATGTATGAAGAAAGAGAAGCCGAGCTCGATCAGCAGGACAGTCTGGACACCTTGGAGGAAGAGCACGACGTAGCCAAAGCCCGTTCCGCATTTTACCAGCAACAGGCTCGCAGATACCAAAGCAGAGAAGTACGGGCCAAAACTTATAACATTGGTGAACTAGTTCTACGACTGCCGGATAAGAAAAAGAACAAGCTCGAGCCCAAATGGGAAGGTCCCTTCATTATCGACCAAGTTCTGACCGGTGGAGCGTACTGGCTACAGGATGCATCGACTAGTCGACTCGAGCCGAACCCATGGAACGTAGCCAGGCTTCGAAGATTCTACGCCTAGCACCAGACTCTATGTTAGTCCCCTCCCTTTGTCCATTTTCTGCATATGCATCATCTGTCATGTTTCCCTTTCTTTCTTTTATTTCTTTATGCCTTCAAAGGTCACCTTGCGCCTCACTCGTACATTACAGATGTGCTGGCCGCACTCTTCATAACTGGGGGCTTCTTTCACAGAAGCTTAAGTTATTTTCTTGGGCCTCACGCCCAACACATGTGTTATACTTCCGCATGTACCTTTTTTCACCATTATATGCATCGATATGACTTAAGTTTTGGCCAAGCTGGGTTGCCCGGCTCTTGTATTTATGCCCTACGTTCCCGTTAATTCGGCTAGGGCATAAGGGGAGCACCTCTGCGATTGTTACCGCCGGGTCAGCCGGACGTATACCTCAGACTGGGTGAAGCCGAAAGCTAGCGTTCTTAAGGGAATATTCGGTCGGTGAACAAAAGATGACTTTTATTATTCATATCTGCCCCCAGATGATTTTTCTGCGCTTCTTATCGTAGTCCGGACATGCACTTTAGGGCATCCTTACCCAGGGAAAGGAACCCTTAACGGAACTATTCTCCCTGGAAGATGTTTCTTACTACCCATGTAATATAACATAGCTAGTTGGGCACTTGTCTGATAAAGCACTAATGACCCCTACGCCTGGTCTCCACGCATGCCCCGGTTCTTACATAACCGAGAGGGTATTCGGATACACTCCGGACGGTCGAGTCCCGAGGTTGAAGCGAAAAGGTCCGCCACGACAAACGATCTACAATCCGGCTAGAAGGCATTATACATGTCACTTTAAAATTACATAGTCAATTTGACTGGTTGAATTCCTCTTCAATACCATCCAAGAGGCTGTCTAGTCTACAGTCCTGTTGAGAATACTTTGCGGCCAATTCTACTTGGCCGTACACTAAGATCACAGGGATATCCTCCCCATCAGGCCCCACAGGTCCGACTTCGGCCATGTGGTTCAGGTTAGCCTTCGTGTACCGTGTCTTCACCATTTCCCAGGCTTCCCTGGTGCCCTGACGGCAGGACGATATCTTCCATAATCGGAAGCACCGCCGTGCTCCCTTCAGCTTTTCTGCAAGCTCTCCAAGGTCTTCGGGTATGGAGACGGATGGCCACAAGGCCTAGGCGATGCCTCGCATCACCTGCCGAACTCGTTCGTGCAGCTATGAGAGCTCGGGAAGAAGGTCACCCGTTGAACCGGGCATTTCCTCGGCAGGACGACCTGTTAGCATACCTACAAACATAACTCTGTCAGCCAGCTTCCTCACCGAACACTTTTTCAAAGTTCGTTCAAGCACTTACTAAATATGCCGCGTCGAAGCCGCCGATTTTCCTTAACAGAATCTGATAGTTGGGCGCGAACATCTTGTAGTTCCACGCCCAGCTTGGTGTTGGCATCTTGGAGATCATTTTTCTCCTGCCTCACCCTCGTAAGCATGCTCTCACCGGCCTTCAGCTAGCGTATGAGCTGTTGCTTATCCGGATTTACTCCAGTGTCATCTGCAATTTTATCGTCAGATTTGCATACACGCCGCATTCTATATGATACTTATCATTCAAAGGATATGTTACCAGAGGGGATCTCTTTGGGCTCCCCTGCCACGGCCAGTGTGGCCTGAAGTTGGGCTTTGCACACTTCTAGCTCCTGGGACAGTTGAGTATTCTTTTCTGTAAGAACCTGCATAACAAAAGATCCTTAAATCAGTTATCCTAACTGTTTCAAGTCTCAGGGGCTACTGATATATATAATCATCAAATTTTCTCACCCGTATGTCTTTTACATATTGCTGTGTGGCTCTGGCTAGACCATTTTGAGCGGCACGGAGGTGCGCGTCTCCTGAGTTGAAAGCATCCAATGCCTCTTGGGAGAAACAAGCGTCACGAAGAACAGTCCGGCGACGCTTGTGGTTCATGGCACTTTCCACCTTGGAATGGGTGGCGGATAGTTTATCTGCATCCTCTGTCGGAGGAGCACCTGGCGCACGCCTGTATTCGTTCCCGCCTCCGAATCCGGCCTTGGAGCCTGGCTTGTGGAGGCATGGTTGGTAGCCTCTCCGGGTATAGTCCGGCGAGCGCTCTTTTTCCTAAAAAGAAGGCGTGGGCGTTAATATGCCTCTGAGAATAATGTCTTGTAATAAGGACGGCGCACCATACCGCTGCCCCGGTGTCTCAATCCAGACTGCGGGTCTTTTCAGCCTGCCTGGCCTCGCGGCCCCTTGTTGGCCAGTCGTCGCAGGCTCGGCCTTCGGCCTCGAGGACCTCCCCTGCAAAACACGGTTGTTATACGACGATCAATAAGACACAAGGACGGATCCCTTTTTGAACTGCTAGGACTTTGGTCTCAGTCACCTATGAGGCTGGAACTAGCCCAGGGTAATCGGCCGTAATGGCCACCAAAGCATTGTAATTACTCGATTGGTAAAATACCCCATCGATCAGCTCCACAGATATGTCCGGATCCTCCTGGGAGGCCGGGTCAAGGGACCGTCCAGGGTCCTCGGGTTGTGGAGGAAGGCTGTTTATCTCCTTTACAGCCTGGCGCAGCTCCTGCAATGAAATCGCTGGAATGAATACTTAACTATGGGAATATAAAATGGATGGGCGATAAAAAGTCTCTGCTTTCCCAGCTCGGAGGATTGTACATAGAAAATCTGCCCTGCGGGTTGACACGAAGGAATTCCTCCTCTTCTCCCTTTTACGGCCGTGGCGGGTGGCGTCATCCTCCCCGTTGAAATCCCACATGGGGTGGCCTCTATACTGAAGCGGCTGCACCCCCTGCATGATGCATGTAGCCGTGATCTCGATCATGGTCAATCCGGATTGAGCTAAAAAAACTTATCCGGCTCATCAGGTAAAGAATATCCTTGTCATCTTCCTCCAGGGAGCTCCGTGGACGCCAGCTCCGACGCTTCTTCAAAGGGGCGTTGTCGAACTCAGGAAGGCCGATCCGAATAGGATCCGGGAGGGGGACATCTTCTATATAAAACCATTCTGAAGGCCAGTCTTCGGACGTCTTCTTTGGGGTCCCGGACAGGTATCCAGTCCTGGCAATACGCCACACTTCGGCTCCGCCCACATGATATATTGACCCCTTGTGAGAACGGGGCACAAGACAGAACAGCTTCTTCCACAGAGCGAAATGAGCCTCACATCCCAAAAACAACTCGCAAAGGGCTACGAATCCCGCGATATGCAGCACGGAAGCAGGCGTAAGGTTGTGCAACTGGAGGCCATGGAACTCCAGGAGCCCCCGGAGAAACGGATGAATTGGGAATCCGAGCCCTCTTACCAAATAAGGGACAAGGCATACCCGCTCTCCCTTGGAGGGAATGTGAAGGCTCTCCGCTTGCTCTCCGCCATTATAGGTGGCAAGCCAGGCTCGAACCAGGACCAGGTACGCTAGGGGAAGAAATCCCTTGGACTGAAGCATCACTAATTTGTTGTGCAGGACGGAACATCTCTCCCAATCTCCGGGCTTGGAGCTAGGGGTGCGAGAGGAGGAGCTGCGTCGATGTAACACCCCGGATGTAACTCTCCCAATTTGTACTCCAACTCTTGCCGTTTCCGGCGTTAAGTTATTTTATTTTCTCGGGTTCGGGTCTTTGTCTCCATGTGTTGTTATCGTTGTCATGCATCTTATATCATGTCATCATGTGCATTGCATTTGCATACGTTTTTGTCTCATGCTTCCAAGCATTTTCCCCGTTGTCCGTTTTGCATTCCGGCGCTTCGTTCTCCTCCGGTGGTAATTTCTACCTTTCTTTCGTGTGTGGAGATTAAACATTTCCGGATTGGCGAGACTTGCCAAGCGGCCTTGGTTTACTACCGGTAGACCGCCTGTCAAGTTTCGTATCATTTGGACTTCGTTTGATACTCCAACAGTTAACCGAGGGACCGAAAAGGCATCGTGCATGTTGCAGCCCAACACCCCTCCAATTTGGCCCCAAAACCCACCTAAACCTGCTCCATCATCTATAGCGTTCGATCATGATTGCGTGGCCGAAAACCGCACCTCATTTGGACTCTCCTAGCTCCCTCTATGCCTATAAATAGGTCTCTCCCCGAAATTCCGGATCCCCCTCGTCAAAAACCCTAGATCCGCTCCTCCTCGCGCTGCTGGACAACGTCCGCGCCGAGACGGACGTGTCCGACCTGTGCGCTGCCGCCCGCAGCCAATCCAGGCGTGCCACGTGGCGCCCGCCGCTCGCCGCCGCCGCGGGCCGGGAAGCCCAGATCCGGCCCCCGAGCCCGTTCCCTGCGCCGCCGCCCTTCGCCTCCTCGCGCCCGACCCCGCCCGGCCGGACTGCGCCGCCACCATGCCGTCATCGCCGCCCCGCCACCCG
>NC_041386.1:440760224-440769663 GCF_002162155.2 Triticum dicoccoides
CGCCCGGCGACCGCCGCCGTCCAGCGACCTCTCCGGCCGCCCGCCGCCCTCCTCCTCGCCCGGGTCCGCCGTCGCCTTCGTCAAGTACGGCAAGAACTCCGGCGACTCCTCCGTCGAACCTCGATCCGTGTGCGATCCAGATCTGAAAATATCTCCTCGGGTTGACTTTTTCTCTCGAAACCCTAATCCATGTGCCCATCTTGATCATGCTATAACTCTGCATCCGTAGCTCCGTTTTGGGCATATAGCATATCAAAATGTTCATCTCAGAGAGTACATCATTTCATTCCATTGCATCATTTTCATTTGAGTTCATCTTGATGCCCGAAATGCTTTTAGAAGAGTGCTACTTGAGTTATTTGTCAGATCTGCTACTTCATTTAGCTTTTTGTCATTTTGCCATGATTATTGTGTGCATGTTATCACCATGAGTCCTACATATGTTTTGTTAAGGGTTTTGTCATCTTTCCAGAGGTGCAACCCATGTATTTTTGTGATGTGTGTGGTGACTAGCACAAGCTTACCAAGTGAGGCACTTGGTAATTCTGATTTCAGGGACTTGGCAATTCCACTAAGTCCTTGAGCTGTTTATCTCATATGGCCATATGTTCATGTTGTTTCCTAGTGATCCGTGCCTCTTTTGAGGATAATCAGTAAGGATGTTTTGTTAATATTGTAGTGCTCTATCCATCCATGCCTTTGTTTGAATTTATGGAGCACCCTAGCTTGAGTCAATCGAGCTCTACTTTTGATACTTTGTGAACCTGGGCAGATTGTCAACTTGTTTGCAATTTTGCCGATGATGTTGTAGTTGATCCGTGCATGCTGTGCTATTGTTCTTGCCATGTCTAGCTTGCATTTTGTGTATAGATGTATGCTTAGTTGGTCATGACTTGCTCCGTAGTGAGTGCATCGAGCTCGTAAACATGCCTACTTGAGATATGTTTCAGCATGTGCCAGTTTTCACCAAGTCTGAAAACTGGTTATGTTTTTGCCATGTTCACATGCTTGCAATTGTATTTTCTGATCCCTTTTGGCTCAAGGTCAGTAAGGGACTTTTGTTAAGCTCTTTGAGTAGCTCCATGCAATGCTTTACTTTGCCATGTTCAGGTCCTGTAGCATGTAGTTTTGATGCTCCGAAAGTGCTACCTGATCCGAAATTCCAGACAAGTGTTAATTTCACAAAGTCTGAAATCTGTTTACCATATGCATTTTTGCCATGCTTGTTTGAACCTGTTAATGGATGAATTGGCCGTAGCTCAATGCTAGACTTTTGTTACGAATCATGAATGCATCCCTGCCATGTATTTTGTTGTCATGTTTGGGTGCTGTAGCATGTACATCTCGTTGCATTTAGATGGCTACTTGCTGTAAATCGCAGACCGGTGTCATATTTGAATCGCTTGCCATTTCCAAATCGTAACTCCGATTCCGGCGTTCTTTATATCGTTTTCAAGCGATTTCATCTCATCTTTCCAGTGGCACACTTGGATTTCCAAGTTCAGGCCAGGTTCATGCATCCTTTGTCAGATCTTGCATATGCATCCCGCATTGCATCCCGCATAGCATTCCATCTTTGCATCATTTCGTTTGTTCCTTGCCCATGGTCGATTGTGTCCATGTTGCTTGTTTGTCTTGTTTGGGTAGAGCCGGGAGACGAGTTCGCTAACGAGGAGCCCGTTGAGTTTGCTTTTGAGGATCCAGTCAACTCTGACAACTGTGCAGGCAAGATGATCATACCCTCGAAATCACTACTATCTTTGCTATGCTAGATTTGCTCGCTCTTTTCCTTTGCCAATGCGACGATACCTACCACTTGCTTCCAAGCCTCCGAAATTGCCATGTCAAACCACTAACACACCATGTCCTAGCAAACCGTTGATTGGCTATGTTACCGCTTTGCTCAGCCCCTCTTATAGCGTTGCTAGTTGCAGGTGAAGATTAACGGTCGTTCCTTGTTGGAACATTTATTTGCTTGTTGGGATATCATTATATTGCCATGTTATTTTAATGCATCTATATACTTGGTAAAGGGTGGAAGGCTCGGCCTCTCGCCTAGTGTTTGGTTCCACTCTTGCCGCCCTAGTTTCCGTCATATCGGTGTTACGTTCCCGGATTTTTGCGTTCCTTACGCGGTTGGGTTATAATGGGAACCCCTTGATAGTTCGCCTTGATTAAAGCTTTTCCAGCAATGCCCAACCTTGGTTTTACCATTTGCCACCTAGCCTCTTTTCCCTTGGGTTTCCTGAGCCCGAGGGTCATCTTATTTTAACCCCCCCCGGGCCAGTGCTCCTCTGAGTGTTGGTCCAAACTAGAGTCATGTGCAGCGCCCCCTCGGGGAAACTCGAGGTTTGGTTTTAGTTGTTTGGAGCGCTCATCTGAGTGTGCCCTGAGAAAGAGATATGTGCAGCTCCTATCGGGATTTGTCGGCACATTCGGGCGGTGTTGCTGGTCTTGTTTTAACCTGTCAAAGTGTCTTGAATAACCGAGATACTGAGTCTAATCGGAACGTCTTGGGAGGAGGTATATTCCTTCGTTGACCGTGAGAGCTTGTCATGGGCTAAGTTGGGACTCCCCTGCAGGGATTTGAACTTTCGAAAGCCATGCCCACGGTTATGGGCAGATGGGAATTTGTTAATGTCCGGTTTTAGATAACTTGAACCTTAACTTAATTAAAATGAATCAACTGAGTGTGTTGCCGTGATGGCCTCTTCTCGGCGGAGCCCGGGAAGTGGACACGGTGTTGGAGTAATGCTTGCGCAGGTTGTTCTCTAGTTTCTCGCTCGCGCTTTTCCTCCTCTTCTCGCTCTCTTTTGTGAACAGGATAGCCACCATATTTTCTAGTCACTTGCTGCAGCTCCACATATATTTTTACCTTGCCTTACCTATAAGCTTAAATAGTCTTGATCGCGAGGGTGCGAGATTGTTGAGTCCCTGTGGCTCACAGATTACTATTACACCAGATGTAGGGCCTGATGATTCCGCTCCAGGAGACGCGTTTGAGCTCAAGTGGGAGTTCGACGAAGACTCTCAACGTTACTATGTTTCCTTTCCTGATGATCAGTAGTGGTGCCCAGTTGGGGGTGATCGGGACCGTGTCGCATGTTGGGTTCTCTTTTATTTTGGCGCCATAGACGGGCCATGAGTGTTTGGATGATGTAATGTTATTTATGTACTTGATTGACGTGGCGAGTGTAAGCCAACTATGTTATCTCCCCTTTTATTTATATATATTACATGGGATGTTGTGAATATTGCCTAACTTGCGACATATGCCTTCAATGCGATTATGCCTCTAAGTCGTGCCTCGACACGTGGGAGATATAGTCGCATCGAGGGTGTTATAAGTTGGTAATCAGAGCCTTCCCCGACCTTAGGAGCCCCATTGCTTGATCGTTTTTAGCGGCTGAGTTGTGTCTAGAAAAATGTTTTGAGTCATTTAGGAATTATATATCGGAGAGTTTAGGAATTCTTTTTACTTCCCAGTCTCCTCATTGCTCTGGTAAGGCATCCTGACGTAGAGTTTTGACTCTTCTCTTCTCAATTTCACTAAAAAAAATTAGGATCACGCGGGTATCTTGGAATCGTTCCGATGGTTTTATGATGAGAACATTGTCTTGGTGCCTCCTGTCAGGGGTTTTTGTGGAAGTGTCCCGGGGAGTTGAGCTCTGAGGTGTTGTCGTCATAATTTTATCATTGCATTTATGGAATACCTGAGTTTAGTACGCCGACATCAAAAATCTCTTTTATGCAGTTCGTTGGTGAGATAACCTCGACGCCACCCAGTACTGGGGCGGGAGTTCGGGAGTATCGCCATAACTTGTATAACGGATGCTTTTCGAAGGTTGAGGTAGATGGTTTCCGAAGTTTTTCTTGGTTATGTGCTGAAGAATGGATACAGCTGGATGTAGGATTTGCTAGTTTGTGTGAGATATTATGCTTCCCCTGTATCCCCAACACCTGATTGCATAACCGGAAAGGTTCGGGAGTTTCATAGGTGGGAATTCTAGTAGCTCTAGTTCTTCTTCCACGGATATTGGTTTGAGATTGGGATTTCTTACCGATTATTCGTTCTTGATCAGTATCTTGTTGATTTATTTCTCTACCTTAATTCTACGTGGCTTCTCAATTTATGGATATGTGACCATTTCAAGAGGAATGCATTCGTTCATTTTGTTCAGATGTGAAGACTATATGTTGCAATTTTCATTCCGTTGGATTCAGCTTCATTTATCTGTCTATGTGCTAACGGTGGTCAACCTCTTCAGGATGGCTCCCGCTAAGAGCACCAATCAGAATTAGAATTAGGATCCGCCACCAGCTCCACCTCCTCCGGAGGCATGGCAAGCTGTGATGGCCGCAACCAATGCAAACTCACAGTTGATCATGCAAATTCTTCAAGAGCGCAATCAAGGCAACCAAGGGAACCAAGGCAACAATCAGAATCACTTTGCTACACTCAACCAGTTCCTTGCTAACGGGCCAAAGACTTTCAGCAATTGTGTTGAGGCAACTAATGCTGACGATTGGCTTGTGGATCTGTGCAAGCATTTCGAGTGCAGTAACATCAGGCCTGAGGACTTTGTCAAGTTTGCTTCCTTCCAACTCAAAGATCAAGCTGCAGAATGGTTCCAGCAATACAAGGATTCCAGAGGTGGACGTGTTATCACCTGGGATGTATTCCTCAAGATTTCCGAGCTCATCATATTCCCCAGAGCATGGTTGAAAGCAAGCATGAAGAATTCCGCAACCTGAAGCAAGGCTCTTTGTCTGTCTATGACTACAACAAGTTGTTCCAGAAGCTCGCTCGCTTTGCCAAGCAGGACGTGCCTGATGAGAAGAGCATGATATACCAGTTTAGGGGTGGTCTCAGAGAAGAAATCCAGCTAGCTCTTGTTCTCTTCGAGCCCTTGAGATACGATGAGTTCTACAACATGGCACTGAAGCAAGAGGTTGCTCAGTTGAGGTGTGATGCTTCCAAGAAGCGAGTCAGAGATGTTACTCCTTATTCCTCTACTCAAGTGGCCAAGCAGCAGAAGTATTGGCTTCCTCCTCCTCCGTTCCGTCAGCCGTATCAGCAGAAGAGCAAAGGTGGCAGTGGTTCTTCCCACCCACCCAACCCTGGCTTTCAGAACAAGACTTCGTCTCAAGCTCCAAGATCGAGTGCTCTGTATCACCGTCCGCTTTCAGAGGTCACGTGCAACAAGTGCCAACAGAAGGGTCACTATGCCAACAAGTGTTTCAGCCAGAGGCGTCTTCCTCCTCCTCCTCCTGTTAGATCGGCAAGTACAGCTATGGTCAAGCATAACCCCAAGCATGCCAAGGTCAACTTGATGAATGCAGCTCAGGCAAAGGACTCGTCAGATGTGACTATGGGTAACCTTCCTGTTAACGATATTCCTGCCAAAGTTCTTTTTGACACTGGTGCATCGCATTGTTTCATTTCCAAACCTTTTGCATCAAAGTATGAGTGCGATTATCAGTATCTACAAAGTTCCTTGCAAATTGTGTCACCGGGCAAGCAGATGACAGCTAACACCTGCATCCCGGAGGTTACTATCACATTGGGCGACTACAAGTTCCTTTCTTCCCCAATTGTTCTTGGTAACTCGGATATTGATCTTATTCTCGGAATGGATTGGCTTTCTAAGCACAAGGCACATCTTGATTGTGCTGCCAGGCAGATTCAATTGACTCATTCGTCTGAGGATGTAATTGTCTTTGTCGCTCGGGATAATACCATCCGTCTGTTTTCCCTCAATGAGAAGGGTGAACTGGATGCTATCTCGCAAATTCCAGTCGTTTGCGAATATCAAAACGTCTTTCCAGAAGAGCTTCCAGAAATGCCTCCGCACCGGCCAGTTGAATTTGTCATTGATCTTGAGCCTGGCACGGAACCTGTGTGCAAACGTCCTTACAAGCTCGGACCTGAAGAGTTGAACGAGCTGAAGAAGCAACTCGATATTCAAGAGAAAATGGGTCTCATCCGGCCTAGTTCTTCTCCATGGGGCTGTGGTGTTCTTTTTGTGAAGAAGAAGGATGGAACGGACCGACTTTGTGTTGATTACCGGCCATTGAACAAGAAGACCATCAAGAACAAATACCCACTTCCCAACAGCAATGAGCTGTTCGAACAACTCAAAGGTGCCCAAGTATTCTCCAAGCTTGATCTCCGTATGGGTTATCATCAGATTCAAATCCGTGAGCAAGATATTCCCAAGACGGCTTTCAGGACAAGCTATGGTTCATATGAATACACTGTCATGTCTTTTGGCCTCGTCAACGCTCCTCCGATGTTCTCTCGCATGATGAACTTCATCTTCAACGCCTACACCAATGACTTTGTTTTGGTCTATCTCGACGACATTCTGGTTTTCTCGAAAAACAAGGAAGATCATGCCAAGCACTTGCGTTTGGTACTTGATAAGTTGAGGGAACATCAGTTCTACGCCAAGTTCTCCAAGTGTGAATTTTGGCTCGATGAGGTTCTTTATCTTGGTCATATCATCTCTGCCAAGGGTATTGCCGTGAATCCTGAGAAGGTGTCTGCAATTGTGAATTGGGAACCTCCTCAGAACGTGAAGCAACTCCGTAGCTTCCTCGGCCTCGCAAGCTACTGTCGAAGATTCATTGAAAACTTTTCTAAGATCGCGAAGCCTCTATCTAATCTTCTCCAGAAGCACGTCAAGTACGTTTGGTCTCCGGAGTGTGACATTGCTTTCGACACTTTGAAAGAGAAATTGATCACTGCTCCAGTTCTGACTCCGCCTGATGAATCCAAGCCGTACGAGGTCTTTTGTGATGCCTCTCCCCAAGGTCTTGGCACAGTATTGATGCAAGAGAAGAAAGTTGTTGCTTATACCTCTCGCCAGTTGAAGCCTAATGAGAAGAACTACCCCACTCATGATCTCGAATTGGCGGCAGTTGTGCATGCTCTTTTGACTTGGAGACATCTTCTATTGGGAAGAAAAGTGGACATTTTCACTGACCACAAGAGTCTCAAGTACATCTTCACTCAGCCTAATCTCAACCTCAGGCAAACTCGATGGGTCGAAATGATTCAAGAGTATAATCCGAGTATCGAGTATACTCCAGGCAAGGCAAATGTGATTGCTGACGCATTGAGCAGGAAAGCTTATTGCAACAGTCTGATTCTCAAGCCTTATCAACCCGAGCTTTGTGAAGCTTTCCGCAAACTTAATCTGCAAGTTGTTCCTCAAGGTTTCCTCGCCAACCTTCAAGTCTCTCCTACCTTGGAAGACCAGATTCGCCAAGCCCAGCTTCTTGATGCTATGGTGAAAAAGGTGAAGATTGGGATTGCCAAGAGTCAATCCAAGTACAAGTGCTACCGCCTTGATGACAAGGATACTCTCTTCTTCGAGGATCGTATTGTTGTACCCAAAGGTGACCTTCATAAAGTGATCTTGAATGAGGCTCACAATTCTCTCCTCTCCATCCACCCTGGGAGCACGAAGATGTATCAGGACCTTAAGCAGGCTTATTGGTGGACTCGAATGAAGCGCGAGATTGCTCAGTTCGTGAATGAATGTGATGTCTGCAGAAGAGTGAAGGCAGAACACCAAAGGCCAGCTGGTCTCCTCCAACCTCTTGCCATTCCAGAATGGAAGTTTGACCACATTGAAATGGACTTCGTGACTGGTTTTCCAAAGTCCAAGCGTGGCAATGATGCTATATTCGTTGTCATCGACAAACTCACCAAAGTGGCTCATTTTCTGCCTATCAAATAGTCGATCACTGTAGCTCAATTGGCGGAACTCTATACCTCTCGGATTGTCTCTCTGCACGGTATTCCACAAGTGATCTCTTCAGACCGTGGCAGCATCTTTACATCAAAGTTTTGGGATTCTTTTGAGAAGGCCATGGGCACCAACATCCGCTTCAGCACAGCTTTCCATCCTCAAACTAGCGGTCAAGTCGAGCGTGTCAACTAGATTCTTGAAGATATGCTCAGGGCTTGTGTGATCTCCTTCGGCATGAAGTGGGAGGATTGTCTTCCTTATGCTGAATTCTCCTACAACAATAGTTTTCAAGCAAGATCGAGCAAGGCCCCATTTGAAATTCTGTATGGCAGGAATTGCCGTACCCCTCTCAACTGGTCTGAAACTGGTGAACGTCAGCTTTTGGGTAATGACTTAATCACAGAGGTAGAGGAGATGTGCAAAGTCATTCGAGATAACCTCAAAGCAGCCCAATCCCGCCAGAAGAGCTACTATGATAGTAAGCACCGTGATTTGGCTTTCGAGATCAGAGATCATGTTTACCTCTGTATCTCTCCTATGAAAGGTACTCGTTGCTTCGGTATCAAAGGGAAGCTTGCCCCTAGATATGTGGGACCTTTCAAGATTGTCAACAAGAGAGGCGATCTCGCCTATCAACTCGAGCTTCCTTCAAACTTTGCAAATGTTCATGACGTGTTCCATGTCTCTCAGCTTCGAAAGTGCTTCAAGACTCCTGACCGCACCGTCAACTTCGAGGACATTGAGCTCCAAGAAGATCTCTCCTATCGTGAGCACCCAGTTGCTATTCTTGAAGAGACGGAACGCAAGACTCGCAACAAGTCAATCAAATTTCTCAAAGTCAAGTGGTCACACCATTCCAACCGTGAAGCTACCTGGGAACGCGAGGATCACCTACGTTCTAAATACCCGACGTTCTTTCAGTCCTAGATCTCGGGACGAGATCCTTTCGTAGTGGTGGAGTGTTGTAACACCCCGGATGTAACTCTCCCAATTTGTACTCCAACTCTTTCCGTTTCCGGCGTTAAGTTATTTTATTTTCTCGGGTTCGGGTCTTTGTCTCCGTGTGTTGTTATCATTATCATGCATCTTATATCATGTCATCATGTGCATTGCATTTGCATACGTGTTCATCTCATGCATCCGATCAATTTCCCTGTTGTCCGTTTTGCATTCCGGCGCTTCGTTCTCCTCCGGTGGTCATTTCTACCTTTCTTTCGTGTGTGGAGATTAAACATTTCTGGATTGGACCGAGACTTGCCAAGCGGCCTTGGTTTACTACCGGTAGACCGCCTGTCAAGTTTCGTATCATTTGGACTTCGTTTAATACTCCAACGGTTAACCGAGGGACCGAAAAGGCATCGTGCGTGTTGCAGCCCAACACCCCTCCAATTTGGCCCAAAACCCACCTAAACCTGCTCCATCATCTAGAGCGTTCGATCACGATCGCCTGGCCAAAAACCGCATCTCATTTGGACTCTCCTAGCTCCCTCTATGCCTATAAATAGGTCTCTCCCCGAAATTCCGCATCCCCCTCGTCAAAAACCCTAGATCCGCTCCTCCTCGCGCCGCCGGACAACGTCCGCACCGAGTCGGACGTGTCCGACCTGCGCGCCGCCGCCCGCAGCCACTCCGGGCATGCCACGTGGCGCCCGCCGCTCGCCGCTGTCGCGGGCCGGGAA
>NC_041386.1:440770273-440828286 GCF_002162155.2 Triticum dicoccoides
CGCCGCCCGGTCGCCGCCGCCTCCAGCCGCCTCCGCCCGGCGCCGCCCCGCCGCCCGGTGCGCGCCGCCCCGCCGCCCGGTGACCGCCACCGTCCGGTGACCTCTCCGGCCGCCCGCCGCCCTCCTCCTTGCCCTGGTCCGTCGTCGCCTTCGTCAAGTCCGGCAAGAACTCCGGCGACTCCTCCGTCGAACCTCGATCCGCGTGCGATCCAGATCTGAAAATATCTCCTCGGGTTGACTTTTTCTCTCGAAACCTTAATCCATGTGCCCATTTTCATCATGCTATAACTCTGCATCCGTAGCTCCGTTTTGGGCATATAGCATATCAAAATGTTCATCTCAGAGAGTACATCATTTCATCCCATTGCATCATTTTCATTTGAGTTCATCTTGATGCCCGAAATGCTGTTAGAAGAGTGCTACTTGAGTTATTTGTCAGATCTGCTACTCCATTTATCTTTTTGTCATTTTTGCCATGATTATTGTGTGCATGTTATGACCATGAGTAATACATATGTTTTGTTAAGGGTTTTGTCATCTTTCCAGAGGTGCAACCCATGTATTTTTGTGGTGTTTGTGGTGACTAGCACAAGCTTACCAAGTGAGGCACTTGGTAATTCTGATTTCAGGGACTTAGCAATTCCACTAAGTCCTTGAGCTGTTTATCTCATATGGCCATATGTTCATGTTGTTTCCTAGTGATCCGTGCCTCTTTTGAGGATGATCAATAAGGATGTTTTGTTAATATTGTAGTGCTCTATCCATCCATGCCTTTGTTTGAATTTATGGAGCACCCTAGCTTGAGTCAATCAAGCTCTACTTTTGATACTTTGTGAACCTGGGCAGATTGTCAACTTGTTTGCAATTTTGCCGATGATGTTGTAGTTGAGTCGTGCATGCTATGCTATTGTTCTTGTCAGGTCTAGCTTGCATTTTGTGTATTCTTGATGGATGCATTCTTAGTTGGTCATGACTTGCTCCGTAGTGAGTGCATCGAGCTCGTAAACATGCCTACTTGAGATATGTTTCAGCATGTGCCAGTTTTCACCAAGTCTGAAAACTGGTTATGTTTTTGCCATGTTCACATGCTTGCAATTGTATTTTCGGATCCCTTTTGGTTCAAGGTCACTAAGGGACTTTTGTTAAGATCTTTGAGTAGCTCCTTGCCATGCTTTACTTTGCCATGTTCAGGTCCTGTAGCATGTAGTTTTGATGCTCCGAAGAGTGCTACCAGATCCGAAATTCCAGACAAGTGTTAATTTCACTAAGTCTGAAATCTGTTTACCATATGCATTTTTGCCATGCTTGTTTGAACCTGTTAATGGATGAATTGGCCGTAGCTCAGTGCTAGAATTTTGTTAAGAATCATGAATTCATCCCTGCCATGTATTTTTTTGTCATGTTTGGGTGCTTTAGCATGTACATCTCGTTGCATTTAGATGGCTACTTGCTGTAAATCGCAGATTGGTGTCATATTTGAATCGCTTGCCATTTCCGAACCGTAACTCCGATTCCGGCGTTCTTTATATCGTTTTCAAGCGATTTCATCTCATCTTTCCAGTGGAACACTTGGATTTCCAAGTTGAGGCCAGGTTCATGCATCCTTTGTCAGATCTTGCATATGCATCCCGCATCGCATCCCGCATAGCATTCCATCTTTGCATCATTTCGTTTGTTCCTTGCACGTGGTTGATTGTGTCCATGTTGCTTGTTTGTCTTGTTTTGGTAGAGCCAGGAGACAAGTTCGCTAACGAGGAGCCCGTTGAGTTTGCTTTCGAGGATCCAGTCAACTCTGACAACTGTGCAGGCAAGATGATCATACCCTCGAAATCACTACTATCTTTGCTATGCTAGATTTGCTCGCTCTTTTGATTTGCCAATGCTATGATACCTACCACTGCTTCCAAGCCTCCCAAATTGCCATGTCAAACCAGTAACCCACCATGTCCTAGCAAACCGTTGATTGGCTATGTTACCGCTTTGCTCAGCCCCTCTTATAGCGTTGCTAGTTGCAGGTGAAGATTGAAGGCCGTTCCTTGTTGGAACATTTATTTGCTTGTTGGGATATCATTATATTGCCATGTTATTTTAATGCATCTATATACTTGGTAAAGGGTGGAAGGCTTGGCCTCTCGCCTAGTGTTTTGTTCCACTCTTGCCGCCCTAGTTTCCGTCATATCGGTGTTATGTTCCCCGATTTTTGCGTTCCTTACGCGGTTGGGTTATAATGGGAACCCCTTGATAGTTCACCTTGATTAAAGCTTTTCCAGCAATGCCCAACCTTGGTTTTACCATTTTCCACCTAGCCTCTTTTCCCTTGGGTTTCCGGAGCCCGAGGGTCATCTTATTTTAAACCCCCCCCCCCGGGCCAGTGCTCCTCTGAGTGTTGGTCCAAACTAGAGTCCTATGCAGCGCCCCCTCGGGGAAACTCGAGGTTTGGTTTTAGTTGTATGGAGCGCTCATCTGAGTGAGCCCTGAGAAAGAGATATGTGCAGCTCCTATCGGGATTTGTCGGCACATTCGGGCTGTGTTGCTGGTCTTGTTTTAACCTCTCGAAGTGTCTTGAATAACCGAGATACCGAGTCTGATCGGAACGTCTTAGGAGGAGGTCTATTCCTTCATTGACCGTGAGAGTTTTTCATGGGCTAAGTTGGGACTCCCCTGTAGGGATTTGAACTTTCGAAAGCCATGCCCGCGGTTATGGGCATATGGGAATTTGTTAATGTCCGGTTGTAGATAACTTGAACCTTAACTTAATTAAAATGAATCAACTGAGTGTGTTGCCGTGATGGCCTCTTCTCGGCGGAGCCCGGGAAGTGGACATGGTGTTGGAGAAATGCTTGCGCAGGTTGTTCTCTAGTTTCTCGCTCACGCTTTGCCTCCTCTTCTCGCTCTCTTTTACGAACAGGATAGTCACCATATTTGCTAGTCACTTGCTGCAGCTCCACATATATTTTTACCTTGCCTTACCTATAAGCTTAAATAGTCTTGATCGCGAGGGTGCGAGATTGCTGAGTCCCTGTGGCTCACAGATTACTATTACACCAGATGCAGGGCCTGATGATTCCGCTCCAGGAGACGCGTTTGAGATCAAGTGGGAGTTCGACGAAGACTCTCAACGTTACTATGTTTCCTTTCCTGATGATCAATAGTGGTGCCCAGTTGGGGGTGATCGGGACCGTGTCGCATGTTGGGTTCTCTTTTATTTTGGCGCCGTAGACGGGCCATGAGTGTTTGGATGATGTAATGTTATTTATGTACTTGATTGACGTGGCGAGTGTAAGCCAACTATGTTATCTCCCCTTTTATTTATATATATTACATGGGATGTTGTGAAGATTGCCTAACTTGCGACATATGCCTTCAATGCGATTATGCCTCTAAGTCGTGCCTCGACACGTGGGAGATATAGTCGCATCGAGGGTGTTATAGTCGACCGGCCATGATGGAATGGATCTCTATCAGGTACGCTCCGATGAAGGCTCGCCAAGGGAGGATGGTGTGATTTGGATCTGAATCCTCGTCTTTTTAAATAGGCGGCTCATTCACATAGCTAGGGGGGTAAATGTGAAAACACCCTGGCTCTTCACATTCGCTCGACACGTGGAGAGTGGCCATTATTGGGCGTAGAAGCCGAGGGGGTACAAACATTCACAAGAAACCGGACATTATTTTGACAGGTACACAGAATTTGGGGAGGAACCCGCCTTGCAATGCCGAAGAGAATACTACGCGTCGGACTCATCGTCATTGAAGCCTGGTTCGGGGGCTACTGAGGGAGTCCTGGATTAGGAGGTCTCCAGACAGCCGGACTATCTCCATTGGCCGGACTGTTAGACTATGAAGATATAAGATTGAAGACTTTGTCTCGTGTCCGGATGGGACTCTAGTTGGCGTGGAAGGCAAGCTAGGCAATACGGATATGAATATCTCCTCCTTTGTAACCGACCTTTTGTAACCCTAACCCTCTCCAGTGTGTATATAAACCGGAGGGTTTTAGTCCATAGGACAACAACCATAACATACAATCATACCATAGGCTAGCTTCTAGGGTTTAGCCTCTCTGATCTCGTGGTAGATCTACTCTTGTACTACCCATATCATCAATATTAATCTAGCAGGATGTAGGGTTTTACCTCCATCAAGAGGGCCCGAACCTAGGTAAAACATCGTGTCCCCTGCCTCCTGTTACCATCCGGCCTAGACGCATAGTTCGGGACCCCCTACCCGAGATCCGCCGGTTTTGACACCGACACCGGGGCTACGGGGGGCCACCTTGGCAAGGATCTTGCCGAGGGAGTCCACCTCGCCCTCTTTCCCTCATGAACTTCTGGTCTTGGCGTCGCCTTGGTTGTCTTGTGCTTTGGCTTCTCTCCGGCTTCCTTCCTCTGCCCTGCTAAGTGTGGCCGCAGTGCGTGGCTCTGACTGCCCGTGCACAAGTAAAGGGGTCAAAAGGAGAGCCCCTACTTTTGTACACCGACAGTCTAGCAACAGGTGCAAAAGTTTCATCGAAATCAATTCCTTCAACCTGTGTGTAGCCTTGAGCTACAAGTCATGCCTTATTCCTCACCACAAGGCCATTTCCATCTTGCTTGTTGCGGTAGGTCCATTTTGTGCTGATGATATTGTGCTTGCGAGGGTCTGGTCGCTTGACAAGTTCCCATACATTGTTGAGCTCGAACTGATGTAGTTCCTCTTGCATAGCTTGAATCCACTCGGGCTCCAGAAATGCTTCATCTACCTTAGTGGGCTCTGTGATAGAGACGAAAGCAAAGTGCCCACAAAAGTTAGATAAATGTGAAGCTTTTGAGCGTGTGAGAGGACCTGGTGTGTTGATGTCGCTGATGATTTTCTCAATCTGCACTTCATTAGCGACGCGAGGATGAGCTGGTTGACGATGAGGAATTTTCTCAGCATTTTATTCAGAGCCATTTTCTTCAGGTGCACCAACATGATGTTCTTCATGTTCTGGAATGACTTCTTCAGCAGATTCTTTGGTAGGAATGACATCCTCAGTAGCCTTGAACTTAATGGATTCCTTAGGAGGCATTTCATCTATCACAGGAGGTAAGTGCTCTCTTTGTAAGCAATTAGTCTCATCGAACTGCACATCTACAGTTTCAACAACCTTGTGGTGATAGGTGTTGAAGACTCTGTAGGTGTGCGAGTCTTACCATAACCAAGTATAAAACCTTCATGTGCTTTCGGTGCAAATTTAGAACTGTGATGAGGATATCTAATCCAGCATTTAGCATCAAAGACTTTGAAATAACTCACATTGGGTTTCTTGTCAGTGAGGAATTCATATGCAGTCTTCTTGAAGAATTTGTGAAGATATACTCTGTTGATGATGTGGCACACAGTATCAATTGCCTCAGGCGAGAAGTGAGGAGGTGTCTTGTGCTCATCAAGCATAGTGTGGGCCATCTCAACAAGAGTCCCATTGTTGCACTCCACGATGCCATTTTGCTAAGGAGTATAGGGAGCAGATAATTCATGAGTAATACCAAGTTCATCAAGATAGTCATCGAGACCGGTGTTCTTGAACTCAGTTCCATTGTCACTTCTGATGTGCTTGATCTTCACACCAAAGTTGGTTGAAGCCCTCGAGGAAAATTGTTTCAAGACTTCCTGCACTTCACTTTTGTAAGTGATGATACGCACCCATGTATATCGAGAATAATCATCAACAATGACAAAGCCATATAAAGATGCAGCATTAGCAAATGTGGCATAGTGAGTAGGGCCAAAAAGATCCATGTGAAGCAATTCAAATGGACGAGTGGTAGTCATGATGGTCTTTGAGGGATGCTTGGCCTTGGTCAACTTTCCAGCTTCATAAGCTCCACACAAATGGCCCTTGAGGAATTTGATACCCTCGATGCCAATGACATGATTTTTCTTCGCGAGCGTGTGCAAGTTCCTCATCCCAGCATGACCAAGTCGTCGATGCCATAGCTAGCCTTCTGAAGCTTTTGCAAGTAGACATGTAGCAGGTTGTGGTCCTATAGAGAAATCAACAACTACAAGTATCCTCTCCTAAAGCCTTCGAAGACTTTGGAATTATCAGCTTTGATGATCACAACACATCGATACTTGCCAAAGACGACAACCATATCAAGATCACAAAGCATTGAGACGGACATGAGGTTGAACCCTAAGGACTCGACAAGCATTACTTTGTCCATGTGTCGATCCTTTGAGATTGCAACCTTACCTAGACCCAATACCTTGCTTTTGCCTTTGTCAGCATAGGTGATATCCTTCAGATGCGATGGAGATAAGGGAGGGTCCATCAATAGATTCTTGTCACTGGTCATGTGATTTGTGCATCCACTATCGAGGACCCACTCAGTGGCTTTGGGTTGATCATCCTGCAGATGAATTAGTGCAACTTAAGAACTCATATACTTCATTAGTGAAGAATATGACATCAACTCATCAGATCAATTTCATCAAGCAATAGAACAGATATAGCAATGTGAAGGCGTGACAAATGAAAATTCATTTCTTCATGATTAGCATGCATCCTCTCAAGCATATTTAGGTCTCCAACAAATTGTTCAGACGTTTAAGTTCGTTTGGAGACCTGACCTTGCATAAGAGATTAGTTCTTTTCTTCACCACCCACATCTGAAGGGGTGGCAAAGAGTTCATCATTTTGCGAGCTCCATAAGAGAAAGGTGGCATAGATGCCAGTCCACTTCATTTCGCATAAGAGGGGTTAGGGTAAGCATATGAGTAAGCAGAGAAATTCTTCGAGGATTTATGAACATAATGATTTGAAGAATAGTGCACATATCCATAATCCTTAGCCTTTCCCTGCGAAACAGAGGTGTTAGCACGATGATGTTCATGTGAGGACTTTGATCCTTTTGAGGAATTTGGTCCATATGAAGAGTTTCATCTGGGGTTCCTATTATTCATAGGTGGTGTCATGATGACATTTACCTGAAGACTTTTAAGGCACCTTTTGGGAACCCAGATTTTCTTCATAGGGGGGTCGTTCCTGCAGTTAGTGCCAACATATCTAGCAAATACTTCACCATCCTGATTTTTGAACAGTTTGTAATTGGAGTTAAATGATTCATCAGAAGAATATGAAGATTCACATGTAAAGCCAGATAAAGTAGATGGATCCACTGAAGGTACCTTTGCAGCAACCCACGAGGTTTTGGGATACTGCGCAGGTTTCCAGTAGGTCCCATCCGCATTGAGTTTCCTCTCAAAGGCAATACCCTCTTTCCTAGGGTTCCTGTTGAGGATCTGCTTCTTTAGCACATCACAAAGAGCCTGATGCCCTTTGAGGCTTTTGTACATGCCTGTCACATACAATTCCTTCAGCCCTGCATGGTTAGTGATACTAGTAGCATCCTCAGATGAGGAATTAGTGATAGCATAGACAGGTGAAGAATTTACAGCAATAGAAGCATTTGAACATTCAGGTGAAGAATTAGTAGATTCATGTTCAATGCACTTCAACCATGGAGGATTAAACTCTTTCTGAGCAGCGCTGATTTGTTGAGCAAGTAATGAATCACGCTCCTTCTAAAGATCTTCATAACTCACTCTTAACTACTCAAGATCTTGCTTTCTTTGAAGAAATTCATAAGAAAGCTTCTCATGATCAGATAAGAGAGTGTTATGATGACTCTGAAGGTTATCAAATTTAGTCTGAAGTCTCTGAAGATTTTCAGTCAAAGTTTTAGTGTGATCCTCACTTGATTCAGAGGAGGGATATTTGAGTACCTTTGCACCTTTTGCCATGAAGCAATAGGTGGGAGCGTAGTCATCATCGCCGTCGTCAGTGGTGTTGGGGAGGTCCCTTTCCTTAGAGTTGAAGATGGAATTGCTAACGAACACGATAGCGAGGGCTAGACTCGCCACACCAGAGTCTGACTCCTCAGATTCCTCCTCTTCCTCATTTTCCTTAGATTCAGCCTTAGAGTCCATTTCCTTGCCAATGAATGCCTGAGCCTTCTTGGAGTTTCTCTTCTTGTGAGATGAAGACCTTGAAGATTTTGATGAAGAGGTCTTTGAAGATTTCTTCTTCTTCTTTGAATCATCAAAACGGTAGTCCTTGTACTTCTTCTTCTTTGATTCCTTTTCCCACTGAGGACAATCTTGAATGTAGTGACCGGGTTTCTTGCATTTGTGGCAAAGTCTCTTCTTGTAATCACGGGATGAGGAATCTGATCTTAAGTCATCACTACTTGAGGATTTTCCAAAATGACCACGTCTTGAGAACTTTTGGAATTTCCTCCCGAGCATTGCTAGCTCCTGGCTCAGTTCTTCAGGATCACCAAGACTTCTACCAGGATCTTCACCTTCAGATTCAGACACTGCCTTGGCCTTCAGAGCTCATGATCTGCCATAGCTTGGTCCATAGAGATCTCTCTTCTCAGCAAGCTGGAACTCATGAGTGTTTAGCCTTTCGAGGATGTCAGTGGGATCAAGTGACTTGTAGTCTCCTCGTTCTTGTATCATCAGTGCAAGGGTGTCAAATGAGGAATCAAGCGATCGAAGCAATTTTTTCACCACCTCGTGGTCGGTGATGTCAGAGGCACCAAGGGCTTGAAGCTCATTTGAAATGCCAGTGAGGCAATCGAAGGTTTGCTGAACATTTTCATTGTCAAGTCTTTTGAAGCGGTTGAAGAGATTGCGAAGAACGTCAACTCGAGAGTCACGCTGTGTTGAGACTCCTTCATTGACCTTGAACAGCCTGTCATAGGTAAGCTTTGGTGTCTCCAAAGCACTCACTCTGCCATACTGCCCTTTGCTCAAATGGCCACATATGATGTTCTTCACTTGAGAGTCGAGTTTCTTGAATCTCTTCACATCAGCAGCGTTGATGGTAGGAGTGATAGAGGGAACGCCATTTTCAACAGTGTACCAAAGATCGTTGTCAATTGCCTCAAGATGCATGTGCATCTTATTCTTCCAGTTGGGGTAGTCCGTCCCATCGAAGGTAGGACACCCAACAGAAACCTTGATCATACCTGCGGTCGACGTAACTAAAGCTCCAGGCGGTTAAACCAAAATCACACAGAACAAGGGAGTACCTCGCTCTGATACCAATTGAAAGTGCGTTAAGTTGACTAGAGGGGGGTGAATAGGAGATTTTTATAAATTCTTCACTGAGGAATTTCAGGGTGAGGAAATTCCTGAGCGAAGAACTACTTGCAGCGGAGTAAGTACTCAGATGCAGACATGACATAACATAAGCATGGACATCATGATGAATTGAAAACAAGACATAGAGTACAAAAAGCGTAAGCACAGGATAAAACAGGAGGAAGACAAACATACTGAAGAAATTGAATTGAGGAAATTGGGAAAGTCTTCAGTCAAAGCCTTCAAACAGATATGAACAAGCACACAACACAGTAATGAGGAAATGAACGGGTTGAGGAAATAGAACCAGTAAGCTTGGTGAAGACAATGATTTGGTAGACCAGTTCCAAGTGTTGTGATAGTTGTACGTCTGGTTAGAGCGGCTAGGTATTTAAACCTGAGGACACATAGTCTCGGACAGACAGTCCTCACCGTATTCTCCTTAAACTAAGGGCACACAGACCTCGTCCAATCACTCGTGGTAAGTCTTTAGGTGACTTCCAATCTTAACAAACTTGGTCACCCGGTGATCCACAATTTCCTCTTGGGTGCTCTAGACCATGACGCCTAACTGTTTGGAGGATGCACAGTCCTTAAAGGTAACAAGTGTCGGTTCCACACAGGAACAATATCTTCAGTGATGCTCAATCACTTTGGTTTGTAGGTGTTTGGTTTGGGGTTTTGGGTTTTTCCTCACTTGATGATTTTCTCTCAAAGTCCTCAGAGGATGGGATGCTCTCAATGACAAGTGTCAGTTTCTTGCGGAGCAGCCAACCAGCTAGTGGTTGTAGGGGGCGGCTATTTATAGCCTAGGGAGCAGCCCGACATGATAAGACATAAATGCCCTTCAATGATATGACCGTTGGGTGGGTAGATATTTTGGGACAGCTGGCGCGTAGCACAGCAACGGTCGGAAATTTGACTATCAAATTCCTCAGGGTTATCATGCTCCTCACTTGTGGGCAGTTTGCACTGGCGAAATCCTAACTCCTCAGTCAGGACAAATTCCTCAGAGATCAGAAGAACTTCGTCTCTGTCACTGAAGAAAATGACTGAATTGTATGAGATTTCCAATGGCTTCAATCGAAGGGATTGGTAGGTGTAGGATTTTGAGATGAGCATCACCTGGAAACTTTTCCTTAGTTTTACCTCGACCCCCTTTAATAGTATGGTGTTTCCTATGACTCAAGAAAGAGAAAATGAAACTACGAAAACAAAAGTCTTCACGCTTCACATTCCTCGTATGAATATCAAGTCTTCACGGTCACACCAATTTCTTCACTTTCAAAGTCTTCAAAAATCCAAAGTCTTCAGTTGAAGACATTCATTTTTAGGGGTCGACTTTCTCTGTAAATATAAAACTCCTCATAGACTTATAGACCTGTGTACACTCACAAACACATGAGTCCCTTAACCTATAAGTATTCAATACACAAAAATCACAAAGGGGCATTAGATGCACTTACATCTAATTCTTGTGGCGCTTGCAATACTTGTGGCTCGATCCGGGCTTGTCGATTTTGGTAACGAGGCACTTCCTCATGTCAATGGTTCGCCTGTGCATCTCGTGGCATGTGTACACACTCTTGGCTGCGAACCTAAGGTGAGGTTCATCCAGTTTCTGCATCCAGGCCCTGTGCCAGGACAGGGGACTTGTTCTCTGGGCATCCTGCTTCATATTTTCATAGTAGGGGTCAATGATGGTCGAGGCGAGTTCGACCAGGGAGTCCTTCTTCATGCTGCCACAGACCCTGTAGTGGTCACAGATTTTGACAAGGTTCTTGCAGGCCAAGCCCGTAACACGAAGCGCATTTACATCGTCGGTGGTTTCCATCGTGGCAAACTTGTATTCGATGCTGTTAACAAACCTATTGAAACGGTCGCAAGGCTCTGTGGCCATGCAGTAGTGGTAGATGAGGACATGATGGCCCACACACAACTGGGCGACAGCAACCTTCTGATTTATGCTGAGACAACCGGTGGTGTAGTGGAGGTCGATGCCGACCACCTTGTACTTGTCTCGAGAAAGCAACTGCTCAACGCTGTTGATGTAGTCGTCCACCACGGCCGGGTTGATGGTGTACGCCACCGAGAGATCCGTCTCCCTCGCGTGGGTCTCCACTCTATGCTCGCCGAACTCCATTGTAGCGCCACTGGACATCCCCTCTCTATGTGTCGTTGTGGGTGTTCTTGTTCTCTTGTGGGGCGCGATCGGAAGGTTGAAGAGACTAAGGTTATAATGGCCGTGGGAATTAAAAGGAGAGCCGGATGGCCAGGAATATTGGCAAGCCCTGATGGCAGTTCTAATTTGCAGCGTGTAACTCCATCGTGCCGCACGTAACTGCATCGCGTGGCAATGCGCGTGGCACAACCACATGCATATGGGTCCCCCGACGTGATCCTGCGCATGCCCAACCGCTGGCAGAGCGCACACGGAGGGACGCGAGTAGAGCGCTCCGCGGTCGCCTCAACGGCGAGCAACCATATATATATATATGCATATAGTAGTTGAACACGCAAGGAAAAGCTGTCCACAAGCCGAGCGCACCACGGACGCGAGCTGAGCGCGCTGCAGCGCCTAACAACGAGCAGAGCTTGCGGAGGGACGCGAGCAGAGGCCGGCACAGTGATACATGGCAAATACGACGAACTGTGCGAGCGATGTCGGATATATCAAGCACGAATTAGATTAGAGTTGCGTGTGCGATACGTGGCATACAGTTGATCCATCCCAACTATTTGTGACGGAATAAGCCGTGTGTGTAGCAGGCAAACGCTTGCTGGTATGTAACCTTAAATTTAACCAAAAAAGTTTTAATGCATGTTACAAAAATTGTATAGCTGGAAACTATGTTCAAATACGACTCCAACGATATAATCTTTGGCGACACGCATTCATATTTTATTAGTTAAATCCTACTTATAAACCAGGATGGGGGTATAGTAGGTAACTAAATCGCAAACGTTTGTCTGTATTAACCGTATGTGTACGTGTCCTTTCGTCCTCCTCTCGCACGTCTTGTCACACCGCTGCCGCAGACGGCTTACAACGCAAGCATGCGCAGCGTGCAGGGGCGTTCTTTTGGCCAAATGGTGGCGCTAATGAATCGTCGGTGAGCCCGTTTCCATGCAACCTCGCAGGTTCCTGCGCAAGCTTCCCGCCTGACTCAGTGAAATCCCCCAAAATCCCAATGCTTACCGGCCTGCTATAAAACCCTCATGGACGGTGAGTCCTGCATCCCATTTTCGCCTCGCTCCCTGTAGCTTATCTCATGTGCTTCTCCCACAATCGCCAATGGCACCATTCCGTCGTCGTCGCTCAGCTACTCCGCCGTCATTAGAGGATACCTCCAGCTGGGAGGCTACACCGCGGCGGCAGCGCAGTCCCTGACGTAGTGTAGTGCGTGTGGAGTCCCTGTTGGGTGTGCGCGAAACACTCGCCACACGCTCGGCCACCACTTCCCGTCGGCAACTGTTGCCGGCCGCCGCTCCCGCCACACCACCGTCGAAAGCCAGGGCCATCTCCCGCTCCGCCGCTGCAGCCCGAAGGCAGGAGGTGGCCGTCATGGCCGCCACCCCGCTGTCGGCCATCGTGTCCATCACCCGCTTCGCCACCACGGCCCGAAGGCGGGAGTTGGTGGTCATGGCCGCCACCCCATCGTCGGCTGCCATGGCCGCCGGCCCACCGTCGACCACTGGGATCATCACCCGCTCCACCACCACTGGTCGAACGAGGAAGGCGGAGGTGGAGGCCCGCACATGCGTTAGCGACCTTGCGCACTACATCGAGTTCCTGCGGGAGGAGGAGGAGCGCCTCGTCGAGCACACAAAGAGCCTTACCACAGCCATGGCCGCAGCACACGCCGACTCAGAGGCGAGGAATCAGGTGATCTATGAGAAGTCCGGCCGCTTCGAGAGGGATCGTCTGGAGCGGCAGTGGGCGTTCGAGCTGGCGAGCGTCACTGAACGCGCAGTAGCGGCATGCACCGTATTGCATTTCTCCAGCTCGTCAGTAGGCTCCTCCTCCTCCTCTGCCTCTTACTGAGCGTGCTCGGTAGAGGAGAGGCTACCGGAAGTAGCACAAAGCCCTTCCGTGGTAGTAGTATTTAGGGGCTATTTTTTCAGTTCATCTGACTATAGATGTGGGGTTGAACTGTACAACGTACTTAAAATTAGCTAGTATATATAGTTGAACTAGCTATTTCATTACGTGGTGGGAAACAATTGGGGAAAAGTTTGGTTGGTTCAGCTGTCGAGTTGAACTGTTTGTATAAATTAAGAACGACTTTTTAATCTATAAATGAAATCTATGCTTAATTTCTAAATTTTAGTTGCAAAAATTAGATAGTGCTAGTGATTTCTAGCTGCATATTTTGACAAATCACAGTGTTACAAGGATTGACAAATGGCAATGTTACTAGATCAACAAATGTAAATCTTTCTAGTTTGACAAATGGCAACATACCCAATATGACAGATGCAAACCGTACCAAATTTTTTGTACGTGGTTGCACACGGGTCATCCAAAAAACCGTTTGCGTTGAAGGGATGCACACATCCCGCGCTGTGGATTTTCCCTTGACTTAAGGGGGAAGACCATAGCTCTCACTTTGCATACGGGTGTTCTATCTAAAACATTTGCGATCAAGAGCTGCAGAAATCCTACTCGGCACATTTTCTCTTGGCTTCTTGGGGAAGCTATCGGCACGCCTTCCGTTTAGTCAAGCACTCAAGCACTAGTCCACACAAACACCTCCTAGCCATTGAAAGAGTGAGGCGTGGCATCATGTGAATGGTTAACAGAACGCACACAATTTGAAGTATACAAAACATTTGAGATGTTACATTGCCAGCTATTTGTTTCAAAATGCCTTTGTTGGCTGTTATTCGAGTGCGCCTTCTCTCAAAATGGACACGAAAAATACCAAAGCATGTCGGGTTCCATTCCATTATAGCATGCCAAGTTTCATGAATTCCAGACGAGTTTTGGATTTACTAGAATTTAAAAACAATGTATCTCAACATTTTGCCGGCAACCAACAGTGCCCTGGTGTTTGAAATTCATTCCCATTTCTTGCATGGGACCTCAGCATGCCCTGAAGGACACATAATTGATTTTTCAACCAATTTATATGCACTGGAGCTTATGCATGTAGTTCAAATTTGAATTATGCACATGAAATGCCTAGAAAACCCAGTTAATGTATAAAAATGGCCAAACGAACCCCGAAAAATTCCAAAAATAAACACAACACTCCTGTTGTTCTATGTTGACACTAGAAATTTTTTGAAAGCAATAAGAGGCAACGGATATCGTTTCGTCCCCAAAGGTGGCACATTCCCTACCGAAACCATCTCCCTTGTTGTGAGAAGCTTATACCCAAACCTGCCCCAAATGGGAAAAAAATTACCACGGCATATTGATGCCGCTCCATGATAGCATGCCAAGTTTCATGAATTTCAGACAACTTTTGGATTTACTAGAATTTCAAAACCAGGTATATCAATGTTTTGCCGACAATCAACAGTGCCCTTGTATTTGAAATTCATTCCCATTTCTTGCATGGGACCTAAGCATGCCCCGAAGGACACAGATTTGATTTTTCAACCAATTTATATGCACTGGAGCTTGTGCATGTAGTTCAAATTTTAATTATGCACATGAAATGCCTAGAAAACCCAGTTAATGTATAAAAATGTCCAAACGAACCCCGAAAAATTCCAAAAGTAAACACAACACTCCTGTTGTTCTATGTTGACACTAGAAAATTTTTGAAAGCAATAAGAGGCAACGAATATCGTTTTGTCCCCAAAGGTGATACGTTCCCTACCGAAACCATCACGCTTGTTGTGAGAAGCTTATACCCAAACCCGCCCCAAATGGGACAAAAATTTTACCACGGCACGTTGATGCTGCTCCATGATAGCATTGCCAAGTTTCATGAATTTTAGATGAGTTTTGGATTTACTAGAATTGAAAAACCAGGTATATCAATGTTTGCGGCCGAGTGACGGTGGCAGGGTGTTTGAAATTCATTCCCATTTCTTGCATGGGACCTAAGCATGCAACCAAGGACACATATTTGTTTTTTCAACCAGTTTGTATGCACTTGAGAATGTGCATGTAGTTCAAATTTGAATTATGCACATAAAATGCCTGGAGAACCCAATTAATGTATAAAAATGTCCTAACAAACCCCGAAAAATTCCAAAATTGAACACGACACTCCTGTTGTTCTATGTTGACACTCGAAATTTTCTCAAAGCAATAAGAGACAACGAATATCGTTTCGTCTCCAAAGGTGGCACGTTCCCTACCGAAACTATCACGCTTGTTGTGAGAAGCTAAGGTTTGTCAGAAGCTTATACCTAAACCTGCCCCAAATGGGACAAAAATTTTACCACGACATGTTGATGCCGCTCCATGATAGCATGCCAAGTTTCATGAATTTCAGACGAGTTTTGGATTTACTAGAATTTAAAAACCAGGTATCTCAATGTTTGCGGCCGAGTGACAATGGCATGGTGTTTGAAATTCATTCCCATTTCTTGCATGGGACCTAAGCATGAAACCAAGGACATAGATTTGATTTTTCAACCAGTTTATATGCACTGGAGAATGTGCATGTAGTTCAAATTTGAATTATGCGCATAAAATGCCTGGGAAACTCAGTTAATGTATAAAAATGTCCAAACGAACCCCAAAAATTCCAAAATTAAACACAACACTCTTGTTGTTCTATGTTGACACTCGAATCTTTTTGAAAGCAATAAGAGGCAATGGATATCGTTTTGTCCCCAAAGGTAGCACATTCCCTACCGAAACCATCACACTTGCTGTGAGAAGCTCTGGTTCGTGAGAAGCTTATGCCCAAACCTGCCCCAAATGGGACAAAAAATTTACCATGGCATGTTGATGCTGCTCCATGATAGCATGCCAAGTTTCATGAATTTTAGACGAGTTTTGGATTTACTAGAATTTTAAAACCAGGTATCTCAATGTTTGCGGATGAGTGACGGTGGCAGGGTGTTTGAAATTCATTCCCATTTCTTGCATGGGACCTAAGCATGCAACCAAGGACACATATTTGATTTTTGAACCAGTTTATATGCGTTGGAGAATGTGCATGTAGTTCAAATTTGAATTATGCCCATAAAATGCCTGGGAAACCCACTTAATGTATAAAAATGTCCAAACGAACCCCGGAAAAATTCCAAAATTAAACACAACACTCCTTTTGTTCTATGTTGACACTTGAAATTTTTTGAAAGCAATATGAGGCAACGGATATCATTTCGTCCCCAAAGGTGGCACGTTCCTTACCGATACCATCACGCTTGTTGTGAGAAGCTCTGGTTTGTGAGAAGCTTATACCCAAACCTGCCCCAAATGGGGAATTTTTTTACCACGGCATGTTGATGCCACTCCATGATAGCATGCCAAGTTTCATGAATTTCAAACGAGTTTTGGATTTACTAGAATTTAAAAACCGGGTACCTCAATATTTGCGGCCGAGTGATGGTGGCAGGGTGTGTGACATTCATTCCCATTTCTTGCATGGGACATAAGCATGCACCCAAGGACCCATATTTGTTTTTTCAACCCGTTTATATGCACTGGAGCATGTGCATGTAGTTCAAATTAGAATTATGCACCTGAAATGCCTACAAAACCAAGTGAATGTATAAAAACGTCCAAATGAATCCTGAATAATTCCATTTTTTGATGACACACCTATAGTTGCATGTCCATTGTAGATAAAAGTTCTAGCAATTCAAACACCATCCTTTGTACCTGTGACCACATTACGTAATTCTAATCAAGACGATAAATCAAGAAGATTGCACATGATTTATTATCACCAACCATGTGAGATGCAGCACAAAATATCTTGGAGCGTCGTTGGTGTATAGTACGCCTATGTCTTACACGAGAAGGTGCGTCGGCTATAGTCCACAGCTGGCATGTCAAGCACACTAGCTCACTCCCCAAACATCATTTCACTGTTCATTCGTCGCTGGTGAAAGATGGGGACGTGGACCCATGTCGTGAGGGCAACTTCGGCGGCCCACTCCGGTGAGAGCGCGGCCGTAGCCACCAGACGCATGCTAACAAGCTTTGTGAGGGTGACCGCAGTCTGCGTCCGGGCGGCCAAGGCAGCCCAAACGGCCGCTATTGCTTCTCAGGCGGCGGCAGCAGCATCTGCCTCGGGGATAGCAACTGGCGAGAGCAGTACAACAGTTGCCCGTTCCGCAGCAGCGGCCTTAGCCCTGATGGAGGCCGCCCACTACCATGTGGAGGCCGTCCACGCCCAGCTCGTGGCGGTCACCGCACAAATCGAACGAGGCCTCTGTGACAATGGTCGGCAACCGACGGCCGAAGAGTTGGCAATCACCGAGAGAGTTCCAGCAGCCTTCCATTCCTATGCGGCATACCTTGCTATGACGGAGCCCGCCAGAGCCCAGATCGTGGCCGCCCACGCCCAGCTCGTGGAGGCCTATTCCAAAGATATGGCGGACGCGGATGGCGAGATGCTTCCCGAGTATGGTGCAATTGATGCCATGGAACCCCTTCCCCAGGAGACCATCAGGCATGAGCTGGACATGGAGGCGGCGGCGGAGATCGACGAGCACCAGCCGTAGTAGTACTCTTTGTTTTTTTAATTAAGGGCACCGGTCTTTAATTTGTTAGAGTAATGTTTAGGTCAGCTAGCTCTATTTAATTGCTGAACTTGCTCGATTAAGAAATTAGTCTCCTTTGTGTACCCAAATTATGCAATGGCTTGGATGACCGCTGTAACCAGGGAAATTCAAACCAAAATTTGTGACGTTCAAACTCAACACACATGGGTTAAGCTATCTGAATCGTTTGTGATGTTCACATATTGTACACAGTTCTGAATAAGGGACCGTGTCTGATGACACTTTGCGCGCCAGTTTTTTTGCTGAAGTGATTCCAAATTTTCAGCTTCCACAGAAATATCTACCTACCACCCCACCCCCCTTACCAAAAGTCACATTTCCCTTGTTTCAGCCTTCCTTTCCAAGTTGAAACCTTCACTCTTTGTTTGCAGCGCCGCCTGCTCGCCGGTGACCCTCCTCCATGCTGCTCGGCCTCGCCTATCCAGGTAGGTAATCGACACCCGACCCCCATCCTCCTTCTCCTTCCACATCCCACATGCCCCGACCACCGGCGCGACACCTTCCACCCAAATCACTGACCCCTCCACCAAATAAGCGCCGCCCTAAGCTATGGTGCATGTAGTATAGCCAGGATCCCAAGGACTACTTAGCAACGGAGAAGCAAATCCCGACCGCACGCGCGGATGAGGTCGCGATGGCTGCCATTCATGTCGACCCCTAGATCTTGGAAGATCACTTCACCGTCGAGGCCACCGTCGAAGTTTCACGCACCGACGACGTAGCAGTTTGGTTCAATTCTGCAATGCGATGTTCAATTGTTGTGGGAGCATTCTTTTATTGTATACCATGTGAGAAATAAATCTAGTGGTTGTACTAAATACATGAGAAACAAATACAATTTCTATATTTCCATGTTGTTAAGCATGCTTGGTTTGGTTAACTATCTAATCTTCTATTAGGAGTATGTTATATTGTGCAATGTGGTGCTTAGTTAACGTTTGGTTCATTTGTTGTGTTGTTTAGTTAACTATTTTGTTTAGTTCAATTCTGCAATGTGATGTTCAATAGTTGTGGGTGCATTCTGTTACTATATAACATGTGAGAAATAAATTGAATTTGGCTGTAGTAAATACATGACAAAAAATACAATTGCTATATTTCCAAGTTGTTAATAATGCTTGGTTTGGTTAACTGTCTGATCTTCTATTAGGAGTATGTTATATTGTGCAATGTGGTGCTCAGTTAATGTTTGGTTCATTTGTTATGGTGTTTAGCTAACTTCTTGGTTCAATTCTACACTACGATGTCCATTTGTCATGGGTAGAATTTTGTATTGTTGTGCATGTGAGGAATAAATCGAATTTGACTGCACTTAATACATGACAAATATATACAAGTGCTATATTTCCTAGTTCTTAATCATGTTTGGTTTGGATAAATGGGTTTTCCATGTGTCTTCAATTAATCTGATGAATCTGCATTGTGCTTATTTTTCATCAACATATTTTACTGATAGCATGCGAACTCTTACTTAACCTGATGACTAACTACCTTATATGTGTTGCAGGGAAACAATGGGGAGCACTAAGGTTTACAATTGAGGTTAGCACATGCATGGTCTGTTGTCTAATAGCACATTATTGGGCAATTGCAGGAACCATTCTAATATTTAGGTTTCTAACAATTTGGTCTTGCACATGTAGGTCCTCCTGTTAGAGGTTTTGACCCACTGTTCGGCCCTTTTTGCATATGGGGAAATGAGTTGTCCATGAATATCAGTTAAGTCAAGAAACTCAGAAAGATTGTTAGGATAAAGATATTAGCGACAAAAAACAACAAGATCTTTGTCTGCACAATGAAGAAGACATCAGTTCACTACAGTATGGTACTAACTATTATACCTTGCCTTTTTTATTCATTTGCCCCATTTCCAATATAAAGAAGATATTTATGCACATCCTTGTTTTTAGGCCTTACCAAAGCAGTTCACTGGTGATTAACTCTCGAACCACCTATATGGTCTGGAGGTGAGGAAGGTATTCATACAACACCCATAGTTCAATATTGAGGTGTTCCTGAAGAGGACGAAGGATGGACGGTCAATCATCCACATGCACTGGCCTAAAGTTACAAAGACCTTCAACATCAATGAAGTCTCAATATTCGCCTTCTGCTTCAGCACTTTTCCAGATGAGATACATCTATCTATGTACCGTCTATGATGTTAATTTCGAAAGGTTATAGATGTTGCATGTGAAACTTGGTCCTGGTGTAGTTATGTAATGGGGTAGCTGAGTGCTGAAGCTATATGATGTTGTACTACGATGTATTTCAATTATGAAAATGAAATATATTGTGTGCTTAATATGAAATGTCAATTAGATTAATAAATGGATTATGAATAATCAGATAATTAGCCTGCTAATTGGGTTTTGCTATTGCAAACGGTTGTTGAAAAAATACCGTCGGTGATGACCTCACGCAATGCACACAGTTTGTAGGAATAAACCGTGTTGGATCAATGAACAATCACACACGACTTTCTCTTGAAAACTATTTGCGTTAGGCCACCTTGCACAAACATTTACTACATAAAAACTGTGTGTGATGGACAACCTTTGCCACACAGTTTCTTCTATGGACCGTGTTTGATGCATTCAATAACGCAAACGATTTAACGGGAAAAATTGTGTATGATGTACCTGTGAACGGAAACTTTTTCCTTGGAGCGACTGTGTGGGTTGTACATATGAACGGAAACATTTAGCGGGGACTGACTGTGTGGAATGTATTGGCGACCGGAAACAATTTCTCTGTATAATTGTATTTTTTAGCTCTACTGTACATATTTCCGTATTTGAGCGCTGGCCGGCCACACACGACCTCATTTTGCCAAGCGTGTGTGCTAGGAGGGCATATCCCCGATGGTTTTTGGGTCATGTGGGAAGGACACCCCTATTACCCACACTCACTAGGCAACGGTTCCAAATGCCATCGCAGAAAGGGATTAAAAACAGTTTGCATAGGACTGAGCGTACTAGTGGTAGTACAACTTTGTACTAAAGTTTGCATAAAGTTGAGACACTCGTTTTGGAACGGAGGGAGTACATATTGGCTATGATCTGTCAATCATTGAGATGCAATAGCATGCATGTTAGTCTCCTTTGTATTTGATGAAATGTTGCAACGAGCAACCTTGGACGCAAGATACATGAAACAGAAGCTAGAAGCTTCATAGCATTGTACAAATTTATCTCGCTCAGAAATTACAGTACGTAATATACTAGTACTATGTAAAGATTTAGGTGTCGCACGATGTCCAGAAAATATGGTGATAGTGTGAGGTGGGCCATGTAATCACTGAGCCTGCGTGTTTTCACTACTTTTTCACTCCTCTGCTGTAAGAATGGAGAAAATTGTAATCTAGTAGTACCTCCTTTCGCCGAAAGCGTGGGACATCCAACAATCATACCACCTCAGTAATAATAACCAATGAGCCGTCAAATCACATAGACCCAGCAGTAAGTTGGACGGACGAAGCAACCATCACTCTTAAATCCGCTTCTCCCTTCAACGCAGGCGCCAGTGAAAGGTCGCGTCCGCTCTACCCGAGCATGAATGCGGCACAGATTCTTTGGAGCGGCGCTGACCGTTTCGGGCGAGAAGCCCACGCGAGCGATGGAGGGGCTTTGGGTGGGCCAGGCTGGTCAGGAGCGGGCGTGGCAGCTGTCCGCCTGTCCCGACCAGACGCCCGGAAACGAGAGGATGCACCGACTCTCGTGGCTAAATCATACACTACACATCATCTCTCTGTAGGAGTAGGTCGATGTGTCTCTCTCTCTAACACACACATGCTATTAAACACATACACACACACAGGTTCATAGAATAGTAATATCCTGCGAGTGCGAAGCCACAGGAAGTGAGATACAAATGGAGTACGTACAAGAAGAGAAGAGGTGACGAAGATTCCATCAAACCTAGACTGAGGAGTAGTACTCCCTCCGTGTAGGTGTTAAGTCATCTTACGAAAATCAGATATTCCCAAAATGTTTAGGTGTCGTCCATTAATTTCACATCTCAATCCCCTACTGGCCTCGTTGCTAGTGAGTGTTGTTACTTAGGGAGCATTTGGATCCTTAGCAAGACCAGTTTATAGCCTAGCCGGGCAAGTTTAGGCGTTTGGAACTGTTAAAATGTGTTAGCTTTTGTGGGCCAGCTAGCTTGGGTGGGCTAGAAACACCTTGCTAGCTTAGGAGAGCCAGATCAGCTTGCTTCTGACAACAAACTTCGCGCATGGAAAAATCGGCAACCCACTCATGACAACGATTTTCACGGGGCAAGGCTGGTAAGAAAAAGAACTAAACCGTTTGACCAGGCAAGGTTGGAAAAGCAAAAGCTGGCTAGCTGGGCTAGCCATAGAGGGAGTAACTTAGGTACTAGTAACATAGCACATTCCAAGAAAACATTTCTTATGTGGCATGGAGTTAATGAGGAAAGAGATGCTTGTGGTAACATAATATGTTACTGTAACATAACACACCCTGAGGTAAAATGAATCTATATCTCTAATGAAGACTTGCATGTTACCATCCATATGTTACTACCCACTATGAAGGTAGTAACATAGACTAGTAACATGCCCACTATGACCAGTGATAGCCCACAAGTATAGGGGATCGCAATAATTTTCGAGGGTAGAGTATTCAACCCAAATTTATTGATTTGACACAAGGGGGGCCAAAGCATATTCTCAAGTATTTACGATTGAGTTGTCAATTCAACTGCACCTAAAAGACTTAATATCAGCAGCAAAGTATTTAGTAGCAAAGTAATATGGAATAACGGTAGCGGTGGAAAAAGTAACAGTATTGGTTTTGTAGTGACGGTAACAGTAGCAACGGAAAAGTAACTAAGCAAAGATCAATATGTGAAAAGCTCGTAGGCAATGGATCAGTGATGGATAATTATGTCGGATGTGATTCCTCATGCAACAGTTATAACATAGGGTGACACAGAACTAGCTCCAGTTCATCAATGTAATGTAGGTATGTATTCCGAATATAGTCATACATGCTTATGGAAAAGAACATGCATCACATCTTTTGTCCTACCCTCCCGTGGCAGCGGGGTCCTATTGGAAACTAAGGGACATTAAGGCCTCCTTTTAATAGAGTACCCGACCAAAGCATTAACACTTAGTGAATACATGAACTCCTCAAACTACGGTCATCACCGGGAGTGGTCCCGATTATTGTCATTTCGGGATTACCGGATCATAACACATAGTAGGTGACTACTGACTTGCAAAATAGGATCAAGAACTCACATATATTCATGAAAACATAATAGGTTCAGATCTGAAATCATGGCACTTTGGCCCTAGTGACAAGCATTAAGCATAGCAAAGTCATAGCAACATCAATCTCAGAACATAGTGGATACTAGGGATCAAACCCTAACAAGACTAACTCGATTACATGATAAATCTCATCCAACCCATTGCCGTCCAGCAAGCCTATGATGGAATTACTCATGCACGGTAGTGAGCATCATGAAACTGGTGATGGAGGAAGGTTGATGATGACGATGGCGACGGATTCCCCTCTCCGGAGCCCCGAACGGACTCCAGATCGGCCCTCCTGAGAGAGATTGGGGCTTGGCGGCGGCTCCGTATCATAAAACACGTTGAATCCTTCTCTCTGATTTTTTTTCCTCCCCGAATGTGAATATATAGAGTTGGAGTTGAGGTCGGTGGAGCCTCAGGGGCCCCACAAGACAGGGGAGCGCCCCCTAGGGGGGTGGGCACACCCCCACCCTCGTGGACAGGGTGTGGGCCCCCTGGTGTTGATTCTTTCGCCAGTATTTTTATAAATTCCAAAAATATTCTCCGTGAAGTTTCAGGTAATTCCGAGAACTTTTATTTCTGCACAAAAATAACACCATGGCAATTCTGCTGAAAACAGCGTCAGTCCAGGTTAGTTCCATTCAAATCATGCAAGTTAGAGTCCAAAACAAGGTCAAAAGTGTTTGGAAAAGTAGATACGATGGATACATATCAACTCCCCCAAGCATAAACCTTTGCTCGTCCTCAAGCAATTCAGTTGATAAACTGAAAGTGGTAAAGAAAAACACTTACAAACTTTGTTTGATCTTGTTGTTGTAAATATGTAAAGCCAGCATTCAAGTTTTCAGCAAAGATTATGAACTAACCATATTCAAAATAACATTTAGGTCTCATGTTTACTCATATCAATGGCATAATCAACTAGCGAGCAATAATAGTGAATCTCGGATGACAACACTTTCTCAAAACAATCATAATATGATATAACAAGATGGTATCTCGCTAGCCCTTTCTGAGACCGCAAAACATAAATGCAGAGCACCTTTGAAGTTCAAGGACTGACTAAACAATGTAATTCATGGTAAAAGAGATCCAGTCACATTCATACTCAATGTAAACTAATAGTAATGCATGCAAATGACAGCAGTGCTCTCCAACTGGTGCTTTTTAATAAGAGGGTGATGACTCAACATAAAAGTAAATAGATAGGACCTTCGCAGAGGGAAGCAGGGATTTGTAGAGGTGCCAAAGATTGATTTTTGAAATAGAGATAAATAATATTTTGAGTGGCAAACTTTCATTGTCAACATAACAACCGAGAGATCTCGATATCTTCCATGCTACACACATTATAGGCGGTTCCCAAACAGAATCGTAAAGTTTATACTCTCCCACCACCAACAAACATCAATCCATGGTTTGTTCGAAACAACGGGTGCCTCCAACTAACAACAATCCTGGTGGAGTTTTGTTTGCAATTATTTTAATTTAAGCATGGGATTGGGCATCCCAGTTACTAGCCATTTTCTCGTGAATGAGGAGCGGAGTCCACTCCTCGTGAGAATAACCCACCTAGCATGGAAGATATAGACAACCCTAGTTGATACATGAGCTATTCGAGCATACAAAACAGAATTTCATTTGAAGGTTTAGAGTTTGGCACATACAAATTTACTTGGAACGGCAGGTAGATACCGCATATAGGAAGGTATGGTGGACTCATATGGAATAACTTTTGGGGTTTATGGAAGTGGATGCACAAGCAGTATTCCCGCTTAGTACAAGTGAAAGCTAGAAAGAGACTGGGAAGCGACCAACTAGAGAGCGACAACAGTCATGAACATGCATTAAAATTAATCAACACTGAGTGCAAGCATGAGTAGGATATAATTCACCATGAACATAAATATCGTGGAGGCTATGTTGATTTTGTTTCAACTTCGTGCATGAACATGTGCCAAGTCAAGCCACTCGAATTGTTCAAAGGAGGATACCACCCTATCATACCACATCACAACCATTTTAATAGCATGTTGGAACGCAAGGTAAACCATTATAAACTCCTAGCTAATTAAGCATGGCATGAGCAACTATAATCTCTAATTGTCATTGTCAACATGTTTCATTCATAATAGGCTGAATCAGGAATGATGAACTAATCATATTTACAAACTAGATAGGTCAAGTTCATACCAACTTTTCTCATCTCAATCAGTTCATCACATATCGTCATTATTGCCTTTCACTTGCATGACCGAACGGTGTGGATAATAATAATAGTGCACGTGCACGACCGAATGATGTGAATAATAATAACAGTGCACGTGCATTGGACTAAGCTGGAATCTGCAAGCATTCAATACAAGGGAGAAGACAAGGTAATATGGGCTCTTTGCTAAATCAACAATAATGCATATGAGAGCCACTCAACATTTTCATCATGATCTTCTCCTCTCGACCCCCAAAGAAAAGAAAAGAAACAAAACTATTTACACGGGAAAGCTCCCAACAAGCAAAAGAAGAACGAGAAATCTTTTTGGGTTTTCTTTTAATTATTACTACTACTATAGGCATGGAAAGTAAACTAACTAAAAGCTACAACTATTTTTTTGTTTTTTATTAAGGTTTTTCAAACATACAAGAAGAAGGCTTAAAAAGAAAATAAACTAGCATGGATGGTACAATGAAAAAGTATTAGCACCAACAACTGGAATGAGTGTGTGAACATGAATGTAATGTCGGTGAGAAATACGTACGCCCCCAAGCTTAGGCTTTTGGCCTAAGTTGGTCTAGGGCCATGTCTCAAAGCTGCCCTCTCTGGTGTTCGGAGGAGGGTCCTTGTAACATCCCAATTTTCAATTCGGATGTTATACATAGGTCATCATATGCATATCATATTTTTTTGCATTTTGGTTGTGATCCTAGAAGTCTTAAGGAACTCAAGGACCCGAGGAGAGAGTTGGAGATTTCTTTTATTTTCATATTTGAATTTTCTCAAATTTGAAAAAAGGTTCATTTTGATTTTAATAAATTTTCTCTCCAAAATATTTACAATATTAAAATAAATGAGTGGAGATAAAATGACTTCTCCAAATAACAGGGGAATAACAGAGGAAAAATAGTAAAATCAAATAAATATTTTATTTGGAATTTTATTGCCACTTTATTTGAATTCAAAAATATGCATTTTTCAAAATTGCGTTTTAGGCCAGAAAAATGTTCACCTTGTTCTAAATATTTTTTTTAGACAGTGAAATTTGTTTTTGGCATTTTTAGAATTTTTTTTATATTTTACTAGGATTTTTAGTTTTCGGTGGATTTTTTTTAAAGTCGCGCGCCGAACTTGGCAGGCCCAGGTGGGAGCCAGGGCTCGGCCCAGCGTCGCACTGCCTCGCGTCGCGCCCGTGTCCGCTCCGGGCTCCGGCGAGGAGTCCGGATCAACGCCGCCTAGAGCCCGCTCGCCAAAGTCGGACCCCCCGGGGGCCCTTTATATACGGTCGACCTCGGCCCCTCCTCACGAAGTCGCCGCCGCATCCACCAAGCCACGCCGCTGCCGCACTTGCTTGTCACGCCGCACCGCCGCCTCCTCCCGCTGCAGCCACTGCCGCCCTGCACCCACCTGCGCCGCCGCACCCCACAGCCCTCGCCAGAGCCGCCGCCCGTTGACTGGTATAGAAACCGCTCGGTTCGCTGGTTCGTTCGTTTTTTTCGGTTTTAGATCTAGATCGGGTTTTCTCGGTTTTTCTCATCGGTTCTATTTAGCGGGCGTTCGCCCAAACACCTTTGTTCGCGAACACCTCGTAGTCTTTTATTTTTATTTTATTTTCGGCCAAGGACCTATCCGCGATTTTTTTATCGCAGATTAGCCCCTAATCTTCAAACACTCGTTACTTTTTAACCGTCCGTACATTTCTGGTGAAACCAACGCCACAATCTTCATCTTGTTCCCCTCTTTCCAGATAATCAACTTGAACATGGTTTTGACAATTTAATATTTGGTTCCAAGAAGATTTGAATTCGAACTTCTTCTTGACCGTAGTGTGAGTTTCGTAGCTCCGATTTGATTGATTCTTTTTGCAAATAGAAGCTCTTCTCTTGTACTTTCAGTCTGGATCTTTTCTCTTGAGTTTTACGCTTGCATCTTATGCTTGAGTGCTTATGTATGCTATCGTTTGTTTACGATAGAGTTTTCGGAGTGCAAAGCGTGCTACTACGAGTCACCAGGGTTTTCAGATCGTCAGCAAGGCAACACTTTGATCATACCCCTTTATTATCCAGTTTTTATGCATTAGTTTAAACCCTAAAACATTGCATGGTTAGGACTTGATAACATGTAGGTATTGGGAAGTAGATGTTGAGGTAGTACCTATTGCCCTTTCATTCAAACCCTGGGAGTTACTTCTACGTTATGTTTATACTTCTATGCTATGCTCGTAGACGTGGTTTGGTTTAGTGTTTCATGACAGTTGTGAGTATTATTATGAACTAAGGGTTTATTTAAGGTGGCTACTTTAACACACATCTGGGTGGATTGTTTGTGGGCACCTGGGGCAATCCAGTGTTGTCCAAGGAGGTCTCGGGGATCCGTGTGATCATCCTATGGTCCGCCACCCAGGATCAAAGGGATCATATTGTTATCCATGCTGGAAACTTCCGTGTGCAGCCACAAGCCATTATGGGCCCTTGCATAGTTGAGTATGTTGTGTGACCTCTTTGAGTGGTAAACTAGCAGATGTAGGGGATGTAGGTGGTACGGGTTACCCATCGAAAGGGCTAATGCTTCTGAAAGACTACGTCTCGGTCATCCATTTCTCAAACATCATGTAGTGCGATAAATCAATGGAGGAGATCGAGTCTTGTGGGGAAAAGTGCGCAAACCTCTGCAGAGTGTACAAACTAATCATGATTAGTCGTGTCCCCGATTATGGACTTCTTGAGTATCTGGTGCTTGAATTATTATGTTGACCTCATCACTTTATTTAATTAACTTGTTGGGTTAATGATTACTTTAATTGGGATTGAGATGGGGTTACCATTCACAATGTTTTCAACAAACTTTGAAGTTAAATAAAATATGTTCCTTTGTTGTAGGGAAAAACTATCTTTCTGCAAAAATAACCATAGAGCCTCCACCAGCCCAATATGCATATAGTTATAGCTGCTACTTGTTCATTGCTCTACACTGTTATTTTGCCAGCATATTCCATGTGCTGACCCGTTTCGGGCTGCAATGTATTATGTTGCAGACTTTTCAAATAAAGAGTAAGGTGCGCTAGGTCGTTGTCTTGCACTCAGCTATGCCATTGGAGTTGATGGACTCATTTTACCTTCGAAGCCTTCCGCTGTTATCTTCATTAGATGGCCTTCAGCCACATTATTGTAGTAAGTACTGTCTTTTGAGATATTCGATGTAATAAGTGTGTGATTGCACTCTGTTATAAATCCTTCAAGTACTGTGTGTGTCAGCATTACTGATCCAGGGATGACACTTATGCACAGAGATTTGATCATTTGAGGTCGGATCGCTACAGTCCTCTGGGTGCAACTCGTTGGCGATCTCCTCCGGATCCCACTGATAAACAGACTGTCGTTAAGGCTCAAGGGGTGGCTCCGGCTCAGGATCTGGAGCTGGTGTCAGGCTCCAGTATGCATGAACAGCCTCCGGCAAAACGAGGTACGTGCCTAAAAATATGTTAAACAAAGAGGGCGCGGGCAAGGTAATAATCTCATAGTAGTTTTTATCAAATATCAATTTATACTTAAGCATCTTCTTCTTATCCTTAACAATGAAATCATGTGCTACCATTCTATTGTAATCTAGAAAAATATGAGGCGGCAACTTTTCCTCTTTCTCATAATGCCTAATAGTTATACTAAAGTGTGCAGCAAGGCGCGAAGCAAAGATGCCTCTGAAGATGGGACCCTTTGTACGGTTCAGATTTAACCGTTTAGCAACAATAGCGCCTAAACTGAAAGTGGTATCACGAAACAAAGCATGGCACAAAATAACAATATCAGGAGCACTGAGATTTCCACTATTCCCGCAACCAATTAAGCATCTACTAGCAAATATTGCAAAGTAACGTAGAACAGGAAAATGTATGCTAGTAATTCTTGCATCGGAAACTTTCCTCATTTCCCCTACAGCAATTGTATCAATAAACCCCTCCACATCATTACGATTTGGTTCCTCTATGCTGCTCGCATCTTACAGACTCCACAAAAATCATATAGTGACATCTCCTTAACCTCATCATGTAAGTGAAATTCCACTGAAGGCAGCGATTTCTTAGCATGAAAGTAAAAAAATTGCATGAAAATATTAGTGAGGAGGAGATACTGTTCATGCTGGTCGTGGAGGAAGTCGATGAGGCCTGCATTCTCTACCAAATAATAAAAGTCCTCATAAATCCCGGCTGCTCTCAAGAACTCGTCACAAGGCCACTCGCACAGCCGAACCTCCGCAGTACGAGGGAGATTATATTTGGGCTTCTTATTCTCTTCGCTTTGCTTATCCTTCGAGCTTCGGCTCGAAGAGCCCCTCAACAATCTCTTCATCATTTTCTTTCCCCGAAAAATTTCTGAAATTTTTAGTGACTCAAAATAAAAGTGAACCAAACTCAACAAGATTGATAGCAACTATTTCTACAAGTGCCTAGAAGCCATATCATGCATTAAAACTACTTTTGACCACATAAATTTGACATGCAAGCTCAAGAACAGGGTCACCTAAGCAGAAAAAAATTGCAATAAATGAAGCACTAGAACAAAAACTAATTGGACCAATGGAGGAGTCACATACCGAAGAACAATCCCCCAAAACAGTTTCGTGAATGGAGCTTTGAGCAAGGAGATCGAAAATGGTAGCAAGATGAGCTAGAACTCGGGTTTGAGTTGTGGGAGGATTTTTTCTGGGGGAAGACAAAGTGTGTGGGTGCTGGAAGAAGTGGAGGGGGCCCACGTGGGGTCCACGAGGTAGGGGGCGCGCCCAGGGGGGTGGGCACGCCCTGGATCCTCGTGGCTAGGTGGTGTGGACCCTAGGTGTGCTCTCAGTGCCAAATATTCTTAAATATTCTACAAAAAATCATCTAAAATTTTCAGGACATTTGGAGAACTTTTATTTTCGGGGTATTTTTTGTTGCAAGGATAATTCAGAAAATAGACCGAAAATACTATTTTTTTCTTTATTTAATCTAAATAACAGAAAGTAAAAACAGGGTATAGAGAGTTGTGCTTTCTAACTTCATCCATCTCATGCTCATCAAAAGGAATCCACTAACAAGGTTGATCAAGTCTTGTTAACAAACTCTTTCCGAATCGCATGAAACCGGACAATTTTCGAATAACACTAGGTTACCTCAACAGGGATATGCACATCCCCAACAATAAGAATATCATATTTCTTCTTGGCAGTAGGAAGAGGGAATTCAAAACCTCCAATAGTAATTGTAGGAATTTTTCCAATAGAATTGATACCGTGGACTTGAGGTTGTTTTCTCAGAAAGTGTATCGTATGCTCATTACCATTAACATGAAAAGTGACATTGCCTTTGTTGCAATCAATAACAGCCCCTGTAGTATTCAAAAAGGGTCTACCAAGAATAATATACATACTATCATCCTCGGGAATATCAATAATAACAAAGTCCGTTAAAACAGTAACGTTTGCAACCACAATAGGCACATCCTCACAAATACCAACAGGTATAGCAGTTGATTTATCGGCCATTTGCAAATATATTTCAGTAGGTGTCAACTTATTGTAATCAAGTCTGCGATATAAAGAGAGAGGCATAACACTATCACCGGATCCAAGATCACATAAAGCAGTTTTAACATAGTTTCTTTTAATGGAGCATGGTATATTTGGTACTCTGGGATCTCCTAGTTTCTTAGGTATTCCACCTTTAAAAGTATAATTAGCAAGCATGGTGGAAATTTAAGCTTCTGGTATCTTTCTTTTATTTGTGACAATATCTTTCATATACTTAGCATAAGGATTCATTTTAAGCATATCAGTCAAACACATACACAAAAAGATAGGTCTAATCATTTCAGCAAAGCGCTCAAAATCCTCATCATCCTTTTTCTTGGATGGTTTAGGAGGAAAAGGCATGTGTTTCTGAACCCATGGTTCTCTTTCTTTACCGTGCTTTCAAGCAACAAACTCTCTTATCATAACGTTGATTCTTTGATTGTGGGTTATCAAGATCAACAGCAGGTTCAATCTCTACATCATTGTTATTACTAGGTTGAGCATCTACATGGACATCATCATTAACATTCTCACTAGGTTCATGTTCATTACCAGATTGTGCTTCAGCATCAGAAATAGAAATATCATTGGGATTCTCAGGTGTGTCAACAACAGGTCACTAGAAGCATGCAAAGTCCTATCATTTTTCTTTTTCTTCTTCTTAGAAGAACTAGGTGCATCAACATTAGTTCTTTGAGAATCTTGCTCAGTTCTCTTAGGGTGGCCCTTAGGATACAAAGATTCCTAAGTCATTTTACCCGCTCTAGTCAAAACTCTAACAACATTATCATTTTTCTTATTATTTAATTCAATGGGAAAATCATTTTGAGTTTTAAGCACTTGTTCTACTTGAGTGGTGACCATAGAAGCATGTTTACTAATAAGTTTAAGCTCACCTTTAACTCTAGACATATAATCACTCAAGTGTTCAATCATATAAGCATTATGTTTCAATTGTCAACTAACATGAGCATTGAAGTTTTCTTACTTAACAATAAAATTATCAAACTCATCCAAGCACTGGATAGCAGACTTATTACGAGGAATATCACCTTCATCAAATCTATAGAGATAATTTACCTTTACTACCTGTGTAGGGTTATCAAGACCATGTATTTCCTCAATAGGTGGTAAATTCTTAACATCTTCAGCTTTAATACCTTTTTCTTTCATAGATTTCTTTGCCTCTTGCATATCTTCAGGACTGAGAAATAGAATACCCCTTGATGTGTACTACACATCCTTCTTCTTGTAGACGTTGTTGGGCCTGCAAGTGTAGAGGTTTGTAGGAAAGTAGCAAATTTCCCTCAAGTGGATGACCTAAGGTTTATCAATCCGTGGGAGGCGTAGGATGAAGATGGTCTCTCTCAAACAACCCTGCAACCAAATAACAAAGAGTCTCTTGTGTCCCCAACACACCCAATACAATGGTAAATTGTATAGGTGCACTAGTTCGGCGAAGAGACGGTGATACAAGTGCAATATGGATGGTAGATAAAGGTTTTTGAAATCTGAAAAATAAAAAATAGCAAGGTAACTAATGATAAAAGTGAGCACAAACGGTATTGCAATGCGTTGAAACAAGGCCTAGGGTTCATACTTTCACTAGTGTAAATTCTCACAATAGTAATAACATAATTGGATCATATAACTCTCCCTCAACATGCAACAAAGAGTCACTCCAAAGTCACTAATAGCAAAAAACAAATGAAAATATTATTGTAGGGTACGAAACCACCTCAAAGTTATCCTTTTTGATCAATCTATTCATAAGTCTGTAGTAAAGTAACACGAAGGTATTCTTTCCGTTCAATATATCATAGAGTTCATACTAGAATAACACCATAAGACACAAATCAACCAAAACCCTAATGTCACCTAGATACTCCAATGTCACTTCAAGTATCCGTGGGTATGATTATACGATATGCATCACACAATCTCATATTCATCGATTCAACCAACACAAAGAACTTCAAAGAGTTCCCCAAAGTTTCTACCGGAGAGTCAAGCCGAAAACGTGTGCCAACCCCAATGCATAAGTTCATGAGGTCACGTAACTTGCAAGTTGATCACCAAAACATACACAAGTGGATCACGTGATATCCCATTGTCACCACAGATAAGCACATCCAAGACATAGATCAAGTCTTCTCAAATACTTAAAGACTCAATCCGATAAGATAACTTCAAAGGGAAAACTCAATCCATTACAAGAGAGTAGAGGGGGAGAAACATCATAAGATCCAACAATAATCGCAAAGCTCGCGATACATCAAGATCGTGCCGAATTAAGAACACGAGAGAGAGGGAGATCAAACACATAGCTACTGGTACATACCCTCAGCCGCGAGGGTGAACTACTCCCTCCTCGTCATGGAGAGCACCGGGATGATGAAGATGGCCACCAGAGAGGGATTCCCCTCTCCGGCAGGGTGCCGTAACGGGTCTAGATTGGTTTTCGGTGGCTACAGAGGCTTGCGGCGGCGGAACTCCTTATCTAGGTTTCTTACTGGAAGTTTTGGGTTATATAGGAGGTGCTGGAGTCGGGAACAAGTCAGGGGGGTCCCTGAGGTGGCCACGAGGTAGGGGGGCGCCCCCACACTCGTGGTGGCCTCGTGACTCTTCTGGCCTAGCTTCGGTACTCCGTGGGCTTCTTCTGGTCCAAAAATGATCTCCGTGAACTTTCTGGTCAATTAGACTGCATTTGGTTTTCTTTTCTGCAATACTCAAAAACAAGGAAAAAACAAAAACTGGCACTGGGCTCTAGGTTAATAGGTTAGTCCCAAAAATCATATAAAATAGCATATAAATGCATATAAAACATCCAAGGTTGATAATATAATAGCATGGAACAATAAAAAATTATAGATACGTTGGAGATGTATCAAGCATCCCCAAGCTTAATTCCTGCTCGTCCTCAAGTAGGTAAATGATAAAAACAGAATTTTTGATGTGGAATGCTACCTAAAATATTTATCCATGTAATCCTCTTTATTGTAGCAAGAATATTCAGATCCATAAGATTCAAGACAAAAGTTCAATATTGACAGAAAAATAATAATACTACAAGCATACTAACTAAGCAATTATGTCTTCTCAAAATAACATGGCCAAAGAAAGCTTATCCCTACAAAATAATATAGTTTGTCTATGCTTCATTTTCGTCACACAAAAATGCTCTCATCATGCACAACCCCGATGACAAGCCAAGCAATTGTTTCATACTTTAGTAATCTCAAAAAAAATCAACTTTCACGAAATACATGAGCGTGAGCCATGGACATATCACTATGTGTGGAATAGAATATAATGATGCGGGTTGTGTGGAGAAAAAAAAGACAAAGTCTCACATTGACGCGGCTAATAAACGGGCTATGGAGATGCCCATCAGTTGATGTCAATGCGAGGAGTAGGGATTGCCATGCGACGGATGCACTAGAGCTATAAATGTATGAAAGCTCAACAAAAGAAACTAAGTGGGTGTGCATCCAACTTGCTTGCTCACGAAGACCTAGGGCATTTGAGGAAGCCTATTGTTGGAATATACAAGCCAAGTTCTACAAGGAAAAATTCCCACTAGTATATAAAAGTGACAAAACAAGAGACTCTCTATCATGAAGATCTTGGCGCTACTTAGAAGCACAAGTGTGGAAAAATGATAGTAGCATTGTCCCTTCTTATTTTATTTTATTTTATTTTTATTTTTTTGCCTTGTTTTATTTGGCCTTTCTGTTTTTTATTTTTTTATATGGTCGTTCCCTTTTTTTATTTCGCCTTTCTGTTTTTTCCTTTTTTTGGGGACAATGCTCTATTAATGATGATCATCACACTTCTATTTATTTACAACTCAAAGATTACAACTCGATACTAGAACAAAATATGACTCTATATGCATGCCTCCGGCGGTGTACCGGGATGGGCAATGAATTAAGAGTGACATGTATGATAAATTATGCATGGTGGCCTTGCCACAAATACGATGTCAACTACATGATCATGCAAGGCAATATGACAATGATGATGTGTGTCATGATGAACGGAACGGTGGAAAGTTGCATTGCAATATATCTTGGAATGGCTATGGGAATGCCATAATAGGTAGGTATGGTGGCTGGTTTTAAGAAGATATAAGGAAGTTTATGTGTGACAGAGCGTATCATATCACAGGGTTTGGATGCACCGGTGAAGTTTACACCCACTCTCGAGGTGAGAAAGGGCAATGCATGGTATCGAAGAGGCTAGCAATGATGGAAGGGTGAGAGTGCCTATAATCCATGGAATCAACATTAGTCATAATGAACTCACATACTTATTGCAAAAATCTACAAGTCATCATAAACCAAGCACTACGCGCATGCTCCTAGGGGGATAGATTGGTAGGAAAATACCACGCTCGTCCCCGACCGCCACTCATAAGGAAGGCATTCAAAGAAACACCTCATGCTTCAAATTTGTCACACAACGGTTACCATACGTGCATGCTACGTGACTTGCAAACCTCAACACAAGTATTTCTCAAATTCACAATTACTCAACTAGCACGATACTAATATTACCATCTTCATATCTCAAAACAATTATCAAGTATCAAACTTCTCATAGTATTCAATGGACTTATATGAAAGTTTTTATTATACCCATCTTGGATGCCCATCATATTAGGAACAATTTTATAACCCAAACAAATTACCATGCTGTTCAAAAAGACTCCCAAAATAATATAAGTGAAGCATGAGAGTTCATCTATTTCTATAAAATAAAACCACCGCTATGCTCTAAAATATATAAGTGAAGCACTAGAGCAAATGACAAACTACTCCGAAAGATATAAGTGAAGATCAATGAGTAGTTGAATAATTATGCAACTATGTGAAGACTCTCTAACATTTAAGAATTTCAGATCTTGGTATTTTATTCAAACATCAAGCAAAACAAAAGAAAATAAAATGACGCTCCAAGAAAAACACATATCATGTGGTGAATAAAAATATAGCTCCAAGTAAAGTTACCGATGAATGAAGACGAAAGAGGGGATGCCATCCGGGGCATCCCCAAGCTTAGGCTCTTGTTTGTCCTTTAATATTACCTTGGGGTGCCTTGGGCATCCCCTAGCTTAGGCTCTTGCCACTCCTTATTACATAGTCCGTCGAATCTTTACGCAAAACTTGAAAACTTCACAACACAAAACTCAACAGAAAACTCGTAAGCTCCGTTAGTATAAGAAAATAAATCACCACCTTTGGTACAATTGTGAACTCATTCTAAATTCATATTGGTGTAATATATACTGTATTGCAACTTCTCTATGGTTCATACCCTTCGATATTACTCATAGATTCATCAAAACAAGCAAACAACACAATGAAAACAGAATTTCTCAAAAACAGAACAGTCTGTAGTAATCTGTATCATTCGAATACTTCTGTCACTCCAAAAATTCTTAAATAAATTTGTGGACCTGAGGAATTTGTCTATTAATCATCTGCAAAAATAATCAACCTAATCTCACTCTCCAGTAAATAATGGCATCTAATATCGTGAGCGCAAAAGTTTCTGTATTTTACAGCAAGATCGCAAAGACTTCATCCAAGTCTCCCCAAAGGTTCTACTTGGCACAAACACTAATTAAAACATAAAATTACATTTAAACAGAGGCTAGATGAATTATTTATTACTAAACAGGAGCAAAAATCAAGGAACAAAAATAAAATTGGGTTGCCTCCCAACAAGCGCTATCGTTTAACGCCCCTAGCTAGGGATGATGATTTCAATGATGCTCACATAAAACATAAGAATTGAAACATAAAGAGAGCATCATGAAGAATATGACTAGCATATTTATATATAACCCACTTCCTATTCACAGGGATTTTGTGGGAAAACAATTTATGGGAACAAGAATCAACTTGGATAGGAAGGTGAAGCAAGCAAAACTTCAAAACTTTAAGCACATAGAGAGGAAACTGGATATCATTGCAATTCCTACAAGCATATATTCCTCCCTCATAATAATTTTCAGTAGCATCATGAATGAATTCAACAATATAGCTATCACATAAAGGATTATTTTCATGATGCATAAGCATACAAATTTTATTACTCCCTACATAAGCAAATTTATTGTCATAGATAATAGTGGGAGCAAACTCAACAAAATAAATATCATGTGGGGCATAATCCAATTGAAAATTAAAATCAAGAAGACAAGTTTAATGGATATCATTATTCTTCATAGCATACATGTCATCACAATAATCATCATAGATAACAACTTTGTTCACAAAATCAATTGGAACCTCTTTCGAAATAGTGGATTCATCACTAAATAAAGTCATGACCTCTCCAAATCCACATTCAAAATTATCACAATAAGATTCAACACCCTCCAAAATAGTGGGATCATTACTTCCTAAAGTTAACACTCTTCCAAACCCACTTTGATCAATATAATCATCATAAATAGGAGGCATGCTATCATCATAATAAATTTTCTCATCAAAACTTGGGGGACAAAAAATATTATCTTTGTCAAACATAGCTTCCCCAAGCTTGTGGCTTTGCATATCATTAGCATCATGGATATTCAAGGAATTCATACTAACAACATTGCAATCATGCTCATCATTCAAATATTTAGTGCCAAACATTCTAATGCATTCTTCTTCTAGCACTTGAGCACAATTATCGGAATCCTTATTTTCACGAAATACATTGAAAAGATGAAGCATATGAGGCATCCTTAATTCCATTTTTTGTTTTCTTTTATAAACTAAACTATTGATAAAACAAGAAATTAAAAGATTCGATTGCAAGATCTAAAGATATACCTTCAAGCGCTAACTTCCCCGGCCACGGCGCCAGAAAAAAGCTTGATGTCTACTACGCAACCTTCTTCTTGTAGACGTTGTTGGGCCTCCAAGTGCAGAGGTTTGTAGGATAGTAGTAAATTTCCCTCAAGTGGATGACCTAAGGTTTATCAATCCGTGGGAGGCATAGGATGAAGATGGTCTCTCTCAAACAACCCTGCAACCAAATAACAAAGAGTCTCTTGTGTCCCAAACACACCCAATACAATGGTAAATTGTATAGATGCACTAGTTCGGCGAAGAGATGGTGATACACGTGCAATATGGATGGTAGATAAAGGTTTTTGTAATCTGAAAATATAAAAACAGTGAGATAACTAATGATAAAAGTGAGCACAAACGGTATTGCAATGCGTTGAAACAAGGCCTAGGGTTCATACTTTCACTAGTGTAAGTTCTCTCAACAATAATAACATAATTGGATCATATAACTATCCCTCAACATGCAACAAAGAGTCACTCCAAAGTCACTAATAGCGAAGAACGAACGAAAAGATTATTGTAGGGTACGAAACCACCTCAAAGTTATCCTTTCTGATCAATCTATTCAAGAGTTTGTAGTAAAATAACACGAAGCTATTCTTTCCGTTCAATCTATCATAGAGTTCGTACTAGAATAACAACTTAAGACACAAATCAACCAAAACCCTAATGTCACCTAGATACTCCAATGTCACCTCAAGTATCCATGGGTGTGATTATACGATATGCATCACACAATCGCATATTCATCTATTCAACCAACACAAAGAACTTCAAAGAGTGCCCCAAAGTTTCTACTGGAGAGTCAAGACGAAAACGTGTGCCAACCCCTATGCATAAGTTCACGACGTCGCGGAACTTGCAAGTTTATCACCAAAACATACATCAAGTGGATCACGTGATATCACATTGTCACCACAGATAACACATGCAAAACATACATCAAGTGTTCTCAAATCTTAAAGACACAATCCGATTAGATCACTTCAAAGGGAAAACTCAATCCATTAAAAGAGAGTTGAGGGGGAGAAACATCATAAGATCCAACTATAATAGCAAAGCTCGCGATACATTAAGATCGTGCCGAATCAAGAACACGAGAGAGAGAGAGAGAGATCAAACACATAGCTACTAGTACATACCCTCAGCCCCGAGGGTGAACTACTCCCTCCTCGTCGTGGAGAGCGCCGAGATGATGAAGATGGCCACCGGAGAGGGATTCCCCCCTCCGTCCGGGTGCCAAAACGGGTCTAGATTGGTTTTTGGTGCCTACAGAGGCTTGTGGCGGCGGAACTCCCGATCTAGGTTTCTTTCTGGAAGTTTTGTCTTATATAGGAGGTGTTGGAGTCGGGAACAAGTCAGGGGGGTCCCCGAGGCGGCCACGGGGTAAGGGGGCGCACCCAAGGGGTAGGGCGCGCCCCAACCCTCATGGTGGCCTCGGGACTCTTCTAGCCCAGCTCCGGTACTCCGTGGGCTTCTTCTGTTCCAAAAATGATCTCCATGAAGTTTCAGGTCAACTGGACTCCATTTGGTTTTCCTTTTCTGCAATACTCAAAAACAAGGAAAAAATAGAAACTGGCACTGGGCTCTAGGTTAATAGGTTAGTCCCAAAAATCATACAAAATAGCATATAAATGCATATAAAACATCCAAGGTTGATAATATAATATAATGGAACAATCAAAAATTAAAGATACCTGGGTGCGCCCCCTTACCCCGTGGCCGCCTCGGGACTCTTCTAGCCCAGCTCCGGTACTCCGTGGGCTTCTTCTGGTCCAAAAATGATCTCCGTGAAGTTTCAGGTCAACTGGACTACAATTGGTTTTCCTTTTCTGCAATCCTAAAAAACAAGGAAAAAACAAAAACTGGCACTGGGCTCTAGGTTAATAGGTTAGTCCCAAAAATCATATAATATAGCATATAAATGCATATAAAACATCCAAGATTGATAATATAATAGCATGGAACAATCAAAAATTATAGATACGTTGGAGAGCATCAAGCATCCCCAAGCTTAATTCCTGCTCGTCCTCGAGTAGGTAAATGATAAAAACAGAATTTTTGATGTGGAATGCTACCTAACATATTTATCCATGTAATCCTCTTTATTGTAGCAAGAATATTCAGATCCATAAGATTCAAGACAAAAGTTTAATATTGACATAAAAATAATAATACTTTAAGCATACAAACTAAGTAATTATGTCTTCTCAAAATAACATGGCCAAAGAAATCTTATCCCTACAAAATCATATAGTTTGGTTATGCTTCATTTTCGTCACACAAAAATGCTATCATCATGCACTACCCCGATGACAAGCCAAGCAATTGTTTCATACTTTAGTAACCTCAAACTTTTTCAACTTTCACGCAATACATGAGCGTGAGCCATGGACATAGCACTATGGGTGGAATAGAATATAATGATGGGGGTTGTGTGGAGAAGAAAAAAGGAGAAAGTCTCACATTGATGCGGCTAATCAACAGGCTATGGAGATGCCCATCAATTGATGTCAATGCGAGGAGTAGGGATTTCCATGCGACGGATGCACTAGAGCTATAAATGTATGAAAAAAATCAACAAAAGAAACTAAGTGGGTGTGCATCTAACTTGCTTGCTCACGAAGACCTAGGGCATTTGAGGAAGCCCATTGTTGGAATATACAAGCCAAGTACTATAATGAAAAATTCCCACTAGTATATGGAAGTGAAAAAACAAGAGACTCTCTATCATGAAGATCTTGGCGCTACTTTGAAGCACAAGTGTGGAAAAACGATAGTAGCATTGTCCCTTCTTATTTTATTTTATTTTTCTTTTTTTGCCTTTTTTATTTTCCCGTTATTTTTTATTTTTTTATTTGGCCTTTCCCTTTTTTATTTGGCCTTTATTTTTTTCCTTTTTTCGGGACAATGCTCTATTAATGATGATCATCACACTTCTATTTATTTACAGCTCAAAGATTACAACTCGATACTAGAACAAAATATGACTCTATATGCATGCCTCCGTGGTGTACCGGGATGGGCAATGAATCAAGAGTGACATGTATGATAAATTATGCATGGTGGCCTTGCCACAAATACAATGTCAACTACATGATCATGCAAGGCAATATGACAATGATGATGTGTGTCATGATGAACAGAATGGTGGAAAGTTGCATGGAAATATATCTCAGAATGGCTATGGAAATGCCATAATAGGTAGGTATGGTGGCTGTTTTCAGGAAGATATAAGGAGGTTTATGTGTGACAGAGCGTATAATATCACAGGCTTTGGATGCACCGGCGAAGTTTGCACCAACTCTCGTGGTGAGAAAGGGCAATGCACGGTACCGAAGAGGCTAGCAATGATGGAATGGTGAGAGTGCGTATAATCCATGGACTCAACATTAGTCATAAAGAACTCACATACTTATTGCAACAATCTACAAGTCATCAAAAACCAAGCACTACGCGCATGCTCCTAGGGGGATAGATTGGTAGGAAAATACCATCGCTCGTCCCCGACCGCCACTCATAAGGAAGGCAATCAAAGAAACACCTCATGCTTCAAATTTGTCACACAAGGGTTACCATACGTGCATGCTACGGGGCTTGCAAACCTCAACACAAGTATTTCTCAAATTCACAATTACTCAACTAGCGCGACACTAATATTACCATCTTCATATCTCAAAACAATAATCAAGTATCAAACTTCTCATAGTATTAAATGCACTTATATGAAAGTTTTTATTATACCCATCTTGGATGCCCATCATATTACGACTAATTTTATAACCCAAACAAATTACCATGTTGTTCTAAAATACTCTCAAAATAATATAATTGAATCATGAGAGTTCATCTATTTATAAAATAAAACCACCGCTATGATGTAAAAGATATAAGTGAAGCACTAGAGCAAACGACAAACTACTCCGAAAGATATAAGTGAAGATCAATGAGTAGTTAAATAATTATGCAACTATGTGAAGACTCTCTAACATTTAAGAATTTCAAATCTTGGTATTTTATTCAAACAGCAAGCAAAACAAAAGAAAATAAAATGATGCTCCAAGCAAAACACATATCATGTAGTGAATAAAAATATAGCTCCAAGTAAAGTTACCGATGAATGAAGACGAAAGAGGGGATGCCATCCGGGGCATCCCCAAGCTTAGGCTATTGGTTGTCCTTGAATATTAGCTTGGGGTGCCTTGGGCATCCCAAAGCTTAGGCTCCTGCCACTCCTTATTCCATAGTCCATCGAATCTTTACCCAAAACTTGAAAACTTCACAACACAAAACTCAACAGAAAACTAGTAAGCTCCGTTAGTATAAGAAAATAAATCACCACTTTTGGTACTGTTGTGAACTCATTCTAAATTCATATTGTTGTAATATCTACTGTATTCCAACTCCTCTATGGTTCATGCCCTCCGATACTACTCATAGATTCATCAAAATAAGCAAACAACACAATGAAAACAGAATCTGTCAAAAACAGAACAGTCTGTAGTAATCTGTATCATTCGAATACTTCTGTCACTCCAAAAATTCTTAAAAAAATTAGTGGACCTGAGGAATTTGTCTATTAATCATCTGCAAAAATAATCAACCTAATCTCACTCTCCAGTAAAAAAATGGCATCTAATCGTGAGCGCAAAATTTCTGTTTTTTACAGCAAGATCGCAAAGACTTCATCCAAGTCTTCCCAAAGGTTCTACTTGGAACAAACACTAATTAAAACATAAAACTACATTTAAACAGAGGCTAGATGAATTATTTATTACTAAACAGGAGCCCCTAGCTAGGGATGATGATTTCAATGATGCTCACATAAAACATAAGAATTTAAACATAAAGAGAGCATCATGAAGAATATGACTAGCATATTTAAGTCTAACCCACTTCCTATTCATAGGGATTTTGTGAGCAAACAATTTATGGGAACAAGAATCAATTTGCATAGGAAGGTGAAGCAAGCAAAACTTCAAAACTTTAAGCACATAGAGAGGAAACTTGATATCATTGCAATTCCTACAAGCATATATTCCCCCCTCATAATAATTTTCAGTAGCATCATGAATGAATTCAACAATATAGCTATCACATAAAGCATTATTTTCATGATGCACAAGCATAGAAATTTTATTACTCCAAACATAAGCAAATTTATTGTCGTGGATAATAGTGGGAGAAAACTCAACAAAATAACTATCATGTGGGGCATAATCAAATTGAATATTAAAATCAAGAAGACAAGTTTCATGGCTATCATTATTCTTCATAGCATACATGTCATCACAATAATCATCATAGATAGCAACTTTGTTCACAAAATCAATTGGAAATTTGGAACCTCTTTCGAAATAGTGGATTCATCACTAAATAAAGTCATGAACTCTCCAAATCCACTTTCATAATTATCACAATAAGATTCAACACCCTCCAAAATAGTGGGATCATTACTTCCTAAAGTTGACACTCTTCCAAACCCACTTTCATCAATATAATCATCATAAATAGGAGGCATGCTATCATCATAATAAATTTGCTCATCAAAACTTAGGTTACAAAAAATATCATCTTCGTCAAAAATAGCTTGCCCAAGCTTGTGGCTTTACATATCATTAGCATCATGGATATTCAAGGAATTCATACTAACAACATTGCAATCATGCTCATCATTCAAATATTTAGTTCCAAACATTCTAATGCATTCTTCTTCTAGCACTTGAGCACAATTATCAGAATCCTTATTTTCAGGAAAGACATTGAAAATATGAAGCATATGAGGCCTCCTTAATTCCATTTTGTTGTAGTTTTCATTTATAAACTAAACTAGTGATACAACACGAAACTAAAAGATTCGATTGAAAGATCTAAAGATATACCTTCAAGCGCTTACTTCCCCTGCAACGGCGCCAGAAAAAAGCTTGATGTCTACTATACAACCTTCTTCTTGTAGACGTTGTTGGGCCTCCAAGTGCAGAGGTTTGTAGAACATAAGCAAATCTCCCTCAAGTGGATGACCTAAGGTTTATCAATCTATGGGAGGCGTAGGATGAAGATGGTCTCTCTCAAACAACCCTGCAACCAAATAACAAAGAGTCTCTTGTGTCCCCAACACACCCAATACAATGGTAAATTGTATAGGTGCACTAGTTCGGCGAAGAGATGGTGATACAAGTGCAATATGGATGGTAGATAAAGGTTTTTGTAATCTGAAAATATTAAAACAGCAAGGTAACTAATGAAAAAAGTGAGCACAAACGGTATTGCAATGCTTTGAGACAAGGCCTAGGGTTCATACTTTAACAAGTGTAAGTTCTCTCAACAATAATAACATAATTGGATCATATAATTATCCCTCAACATGCAAAAAAGAGTCACTCCAAAGTCACTAATAGCGAAGAACAAACGAAAAGATTATTGTAGGGTACGAAACCACCTCAAAGTTATCCTTTCTGATCAATCTATTCAAGAGTTTGCAGTAAAATAACACGAAGCTATTCTTTCCGTTCAATCTATCATAGAGTTCTTACTAGAATAACACCTTAAGACACAAATCAACCAAAACCCTAATGTCACCTAGATACTCCAATGTCACCTCAAGTGTCCGTGGGTATGATTATACGATATGCATCACACAATCTCATATTCATCTATTCAACCAACACAAAGAACTTCAAAGAGTGCCCCAAAGTTTCTACCGGAGAGTCAAGACAAAAACGTGTGCCAACCCCTATGCATAAGTTCACGAGGTCACGGAACTTGCAAGTTGATCACCAAAACATACATCAAGTGGATCACGTGATATCCCATTGTCACCACAGATAAGCACATGCAAAACATACATCAAGTGTTCTCAAATCCTTAAAGACTCAATCTGACAAGATAACTTCAAAGGCAAAAGTCAATCCATTACAAGAGAGTAGAGGGGGAGAAACATCATAAGATCCAACTATAATAGCAAAGCTCGCGATACATCAAGATCGTGCCGAATCAAGAACACGAGAGAGAGAGAGAGAGAGAGAGAGAGAGAGAGAGAGAGAGATCAAACACATAGCTACTGGTACATACCCTCAGCCCCGAGGGTGAACTACTCCCTCCTCGTCGTGGAGAGCGCCGGGATGATGAAGATGGCCACCGGAGAGGGATTCCCCCCTCCGGCAGGGTGCCAAAACGGGTCTAGATTAGTTTTCGGTGGCTACAGAGGCTTGCGGCGGCGGAACTCCCAATCTAGGTTTCTTTCTGGAAGTTTTGTCTTATATAGCATGTGTTGGAGTCGGAAACAAGTCAGGGGGGTCCCCAAGGCCGCCACGGGGTAAGGGGCGCACCTAGGGGGTAGGGCGCGCCCCAACCTTCGTGGTGGGCTCGGGACTCTTCTATCCTAGCTCCGGTACTCCGTGGGCTTCTTCTGGTCCAAAAATGATCTCCATGAAGTTTCAGGTCAACTGGACTCCATTTGGTTTTCCTTTTCTGCAATACTCAAAAACAAGGAAAAAACAGAAACTGGCACTGGGCTCTAGGTTAATAGGTTAGTCCCAAAAATCATATAAAATAGCATATAAATGCATATAAAACATCCATGGTTGATAATATAATAGCATGGAACAATCAAAAATTATAGATACCTGGGTGCGCCCCCTTACCCCGTGGCCGCCTCGGGACTCTTCTAGCCCAGCTCCGGTACTCCGTGGGCTTCTTCTGGTCCAAAAATGATCTCCATGAAGTTTCAGGTCAACTGGACTACAATTGGTTTTCCTTTTCTGCAATACTCAAAAACAAGGAAAAAACAGAAATTGGCACTGGGCTCTAGGTTAATAGGTTAGTCCCAAAAATCATATAAAATAGCATATAAATGCATATAAACATCCAAGGTTGACAATATAATAGCATGGAACAATCAAAAATTATAGATGCGTTGGAGACATATCAAGCATCCCCAAGCTTAATTCCTGCTCGTCCTCGAGTAGGTAAATGATAAAAACAGAATTTTTGATGTGGAATGCTACCTAACATATTTATCCATGTAATCCTCTTTATTGTAGCAAGAATATTCAGATCCATAAGATTCAAGACAAAGTTTAATATTGACATAAAAATAATAATACTTCAAGCATACAGACTAAGCAATTATGTCTTCTCAAAATAACATGGCCAAAGAAATCTTATCCCTACAAAATCATATAGTTTGGCTATGCTTCATTTTCGTCACACAAAAATGCTCTCATCATGCACAACCCCGATGACAAGCCAAGAAATTGTTTCATACTTTAGTAACCTCAAACATTTTTCAACTTTCACGCAATACATGAGCGTGAGCCATGGACATAGCACTATGGGTGGAATAGAATATAATGATGGGGGTTGTGTGGAGAAGAAAAAAAAGGATAAAGTGTCACATTGACGCGGCTAATCAATGGGCTATGGAGATGCCCATCAATTGATGTCAATGCGAGGAGTAGGGATTTCCATGCGACGGATGCACTAGATCTATAAATGTATGAAAAATCAACAAAAGAAACTAAGTGGGTGTGCATCCAACTTGCTTGCTCACGAAGACCTAGGGCATTTGAGGAAGCCCATTGTTGGAATATACAAGACAAGTACTATAATGAAAAATTCCCACTAGTATATGGAAGTGACAAAACAAGAGACTCTTTATCGTGAAGATCTTGGCGCTACTTTGAAGCACAAGTGTGGAAAAACGATAGTAGCATTGTCCCTTCTTATTTTATTTTATTTTTCTTTTTTTGCCTTTTTTATTTGCCCTTTATTTATTTATTTTTATTTGGCCTTTCCCTTTTTATTTGGCCTTTATTTGTTTTCCTTTTTTTCGGGACAATGCTCTATTAATGATGATCATCACACTTCTATTTATTTACAGCTCAAAGATTACAACTCGATACTAGAACAAAATATGACTCTATATGCATGCCTCCACGGTGTACCGGGATGGGCAATGAATCAAGAGTGACATGTATGATAAATTATGTATGGTGGCCTTGCCCCAAATACGATGTCAACTACATGATCATGCAAGGCAATATGACAATGATGATGTGTGTCCTGATGAACGGAATGGTGGAAAGTTGCATGGCAATATATCTCGAAATGGCTATGGAAATGCCATAATAGGTAGGTATGGTGGCTGTTTTTAGGAAGATATAAGGAGGTTTATGTGTGACAGAGTGTATAATATCACGGGGTTTGGATGCACTGGCGAAGTTTGCACAAACTCTCGTGGTGAGAAAGGGCAATGCACGGTACCGAAGAGGCTAGCAATGATGGAAGGGTGAGAGTGCGTATAATCCATGGACTCAACATTAGTCATAAAGAACTCACATACTTATTGCAACAATCTACAAGTCATCAAAAACCAAGCACTACGCGCATGCTCCTAGGGGGATAGATTGGTAGGAAAATACCATCGCTCGTCCCCGACCGCCACTCATAAGGAAGGCAATCAAAGAAACACCTCATGCTTCAAATTTGTCACACAAGGGTTACCATACGTGCATGCTACGAGGCTTGCAAACCTCAACACAATTATTTCTCAAATTCACAATTACTCAACTAGCACGACACTAATATTACCATCTTCATATCTCAAAACAATTATCAAGTATCAAACTTCTCATAGTATTCAATGCACTTATATGAAAGTTTTCATTATACCCATCTTGGATGCCCATCATATTAGGACTAATTTTATAACCCAAACAAATTATCATGCTGTTCTAAAATACTCTCAAAATAATATAATTGAATCATGAGAGTTCATCTATTTATAAAATAAAACCACCGCTATGCTCTAAAAGATATAAGTGAAGCACTAGAGCAAACGACAAACTACTCCGAAAGATATAAGTGAAGATCAATGAGTAGTTAAATAATTATGCAACTATGTGAAGACTCTCTAACATTTAAGAATTTCAAATCTTGGTATTTTATTCAAACAGCAAGCAAAACAAAAGAAAATAAAATCATGCTCCAAGCAAAACACATATCATGTGGTGAATAAAAATATAGCTCCAAGTAAAGTTACCGATGAATGAAGACGAAAGAGGGGATGCCATCCAGGGCATCCTCAAGCTTAGGCTATTGGTTGTCCTCGAATATTACCTTGGGGTGCCTTGGGTATCCCCAAGCTTAGGATCTTGCCACTCCTTATTCCATAGTCCATCGAATCTTTACCCAAAACTTGAAAACTTCACAACACAAAACTCAACAGAAAACTAGTAAGCTCCGTTAGTATAAGAAAATAAATCACCACTTTTGGTACTGTTGTGAACTCATTATAAATTCATATTGTTGTAATATCTACTTTATTCCAACTTCTCTATGCTTCATACCCTCCGATACTACTCATATATTCATCAAAATAAGCAAACAACACAATGAAAACAGAATATGTCAAAAATACAATAGTCTATAGTAATCTGTATCATCCGAATACTCCTGTCACTCCAAAAATTGTTAAAAAATTAGTGGACCTGAGGAATTTGTCTATTAATCGTCTGCAAAAATAATCAACCTAATCTCACTCTCCAGTAAAAAATGGCATCTAATCATGAGCGCAAAAGTTTCTGTTTTTTACAGCAAGATCGCAAAGACTTCATCCAAGTCTTCCCAAAGGTTCTACTTGGAACAAACACTAATTAAAACATAAAACTACATTTAAACAAAGGCTAGATGAGTTTTTTTATGACTAAACAGGAGCAAAAATCAAGGAACAAAAATAAAATTGGGTTGCCTCCCAACAAGCGCTATCGTTTAACGCCCTTAGCTAGGGTTGATGATTTCAATGATGCTCACATAAAACATAAGAATTGAAACATAAAGAGAGCATCATGAAGAATATGACTAGCATATTTAAGTCTAACCCACTTCCTATTCATAGGGATTTTGTGAGCAAACAATTTATGGGAACAAGAATCAACTTGCATAGGAAGGTGAAGCAAGCAAAAGTTCAAAACTTTAAGCACATAGAGAGGAAACTTGATATCATTGCAATTCCTACAAGCATATATTCCTCCCTCATAATAATTTTAAGTAGCATCATGAATGAATTCAATAATATAGCTACCACATAAGGCATTATTTTCATGATGCATAAGCATAGAAATTTTATTACTCCATACATAAGCAAATTTATTGTCGTGGATAATAGTGGGAGCAAACTCAACAAAATAACTATCATGTGGGGCATATCAAATTGAAAATTAAAATCAAGAAGACAACTTTCATGGCTATCATTATTCTTCATAGCATACATGTCATCACAATAATCATCATAGATAACAACTTTGTTCACAAAATCAATTGGAACCTCTTTCGAAATAGTGGATTCATCACTAAATAAAGTCATGACCTCTCCAAATCCACATTCAAAATTATCACAATAAGATTCAACACCCTCCAAAATAGTGGGATCATTACTTCCTAAAGTTAACACTCACTACAGGAATCAGCTACTTTACCGTCTGCCACGGCGAACGGCAAAGGCATGAACGGCGGACGGCAAAGGCCTTTGCCGTCAGCCGCGGACGGCAAAAGGCTCCGGCAAAGTAGGCTACGGTAAACAGCTACTTTGCCGTCTGCTTCCTGGCGGCTAACGGCAAAGGCCCTTTGCCGTCTGCGGCGGACGGCAAAGAGAGCGGGCGGCAATAATTGCGCTGTCAGTCCATTAAGTGGCTAATGGCAGGCCTTTGCCGTCCGCCGCTGACGGCAAAATTTCTAGTGTCTTTGCCGTCCGTTGTATGATGTCATCTACACGTCACTACATGGCAGGTTCTTTGCCGTCTGCCACTGATGGCAAAGTGCAGGTTCTTTGCCGTCCGCCACTAATGGCAAAGTCTTTGCCGTCTGCCACTGTAGGCAAACTGACCAAATGGGTCAGCTCCCAGGAAGCACAGCTAGATGCCACGTGTCTTCTTTGCCGTCCGCGGCAGACGGCAAAGAGCCCGTTGCCGTCGGTGGCAGACGGCAAAGATCCTGCATATTGGCTCTTTTATCTGTTTTTTATTAAATCCAACAATTTTCATCACAAATATATATGACATATATAGATATATTTCAAAAGGCCATTACAGAGCAAACATATAAGATATCCAACACATAACTTCATCATCCAACCATATATATGACATGCATAGTTCCATCATACATAACAAGTTCAACATAGAGGCATCCAACCATATATATTACAATAGTTTCATCCAACGATACATGCATAGTACAACGATACAAAAGAAACAGAGAAAGGGATAAGGAGCACTCCATCTATGCAAGCTTTCGTCAAGTGAATGAAATCTGCAAAATGAAAAATAAGAAAGTTAGAACAAGAAGAGTAGAACAAGAAGAAGAGTAGAACAAGAAGAAGACTAGAACAAGAAGAGTAGAACAAGAAGAAGACTAGAACAATAAGAGTATGTCATTTATGAGCTAACTTACGTGAAATGGATCATATATGAGCTAACTAAGTTGAAATGGGTCGTTTATGAGCTAGCTAAGGTGAAATGGATCATTTATGAGCTAACTTAGTTGAAATGGGTCGTTTATGAGCTAACTAAGGTCAAATGGATCGTTTTTGAAGTAACTAAGATGAAATGGATCGTTTTTGAGCTAACTTAGGTGAAATGGATCATTTATGAGCTAATTTAGTTGAAATGGATCTTTTTGAGCTAACTTAGGTGAAATGGATCATTTAAGAGCTAATTTAGGTGAAATGGATCGTTTTTAACTAACTTGGTGAAATGGATCGTTTATGAGCTAAATTAGTTGAAATGGATCGTTTATGAGATAACCTAGGTAAGATGGGTCATTTTGGAGTTAACCTAGGTGAAATGGGTCATTTTAAAGCTAACGTAGGTAAAATGGATCATTTAGGAGCTAATCTAGGTAAAATGTGTCATTTTTTAGCTAACTTGGATGAACTGGATCATTTATAAGCTAACCTAGGTAAAATGGGTCATTTTAGAGCTAACTTAGGTAAAATGGATCGTCTATGAGCTAACTAAGCTAATTATGCAATTTTTGACATAAGTAAGCTAAGTACAGATCGTTTTAGAGCTAACTTAGGTAAAATGGATGGTTTTGGAGGTCAGTAAGCTTATTAAGTCATTTTGGAGGAGAAGAAGCTAAGTCTAGGTCATTATGGTAAGCATTGGAGGAAATAAAGCTAAGTCTAGGTCTTTATGCATGTGTTAAGCAAAACACTAGATAAACTTACCAAGATCCAGGAGGTGTAGGAGCGGGGTGGCTCGTGTCGGTAGCTGGAGAAGGATCGTGCGATGCTTGTCTGGAGTTACGCTACACCAAAGATCATTTCCAATGTCTTGTTAGCATGATGACACTCAAATGTTAAGACTAGCAAGTAATGTCCATTCAAATAAAACTCACCGTGGTCCTAGGAGCAATCACTGGCATCGGCGGAGCGGTCTGACCTGTCTTCTCGCACACAGACTGCACATTTGGTTTTGACGACTCAGTCATACTAGTTAGTAATGAGACAAACACTACATGAATGTTTTGGCTAATCTGCAGAAGAAACTTACCACAAGGAGCTCGTACATGGCCCTTGCCTGCATGTCATTCCGTGCCCTCTCCTCCTCCATCATATTTGTCGTCCTTTCCTCCAACTCTCGCTGCCTCTCCGCCGCCTCCGCCAGGAGTTTCTCCGTTCTATCTCTCTCACTCTGTATAGCAGCCTGCAACACCACTCACATGACCATTTGTAATCATTGATGGAAGCGCACACAATGTAATGGAGAAAGATAACTGAGTATGTATCACTAACCTTGATGGCGAGTTGCACTGGCCGTTCACGAGGCCTTATCTCAGGAGCGGAGCTCGACTGGCGCGCCTTGATCTCCGGGAGAGTGCTAGGACAACGGATAAGTCCATCTCCAATGGCGATGGAGCCATGGGACCTCCCGCCACCAGATATCATCAATAGCTCTGGATCAATGGGACCCTGGCTCGGGTTAAAGTCCTCCCCTTTCCTCGCCTTCCCCTCATCTCTATATCTCACGAGCTTGTTGTGGGAGGAGATGTTGGTGAAGTTGTTTGCATCATCGAGGTCAGACTGAGAGAAAGCCTTGACTTTCTTGAAAGAGGCAGTGTGGGCCATGGCATACAGGTCGTACACCTCAGGCACCTTATCCGCCTTATTGTAGCATGCCTGAAAGAGAGAAACAATGAAAATTAGTAATTAAAGGGCTCAAGCTAGCGTGATGAATGAATTGCATGAATCATGAAGCAAACCACATACCCAGTTGCGCCCGAACTGATATAAGTTGGAGCTGCCTTGATGGTGTGGCACACCTTCCATTTGGGCACGTTTGTCCTTGGCCTCGTTGTGGAGCGCTAGCCATTGTTTTGAGCACCACTCATTGACCAACACCTCCCAACAATCCATCCGATCCGCACACCATCTCGGAGGTGCCTAAGTTAGCAAATAGAAACTTGAGCGCTACGGCTAAGAATTACTAAATGAAGGAACTTAAGTAGAGAAGGCCTTAAGAATTACCTTCATGTACTGCTCCTTACTCAGGAACTTATCGCGGCACGCCGGCTTGGTCTTCTTGATACCACGCAAGGCGTAGTAGTCTCGAACAGCCTGCACCCGAGCCTTGTGCCGTAAGTTCTGGAGTAGGCGCTTCCAGACGTTCTCGATAACATGTGCCGCGTCCTCCTCGTATCCCTCCTCACACCTGTAGAATGTCTGCAATCAAATGAGACAATATTGATTAGTACAATTAATAACTAGCTAGTTGAAGATTTTTAAATGTGTAAAGGAGAAATTACCCAGAACTTTCTGATCACCATGTCTGCCCTCGTGTCACACACGACACCATCGATAATCTCATCCGGCGGGGCCGGGGCTGCCACGTAGTGCTCCCAGCTCAATCCAAGCTTTGGAAGCCGACCCTCACCAGGCAACGTGACAAACCCCGGGAAGTTTTGCCGGCAAAGAACTCCAAGGACGGAGTTGGGCCGGCAGACACTATGATGGTGGTCCCAACCCCTGCAGCATGACAAGGCCAACGCATTAGTTATTTGAAAAAACGTGAATGCACAAGGTACAAAAATATTAAATGCACTTACGTACCTCTCCCCATCAGGGAAAATCAACCACCTCTGCTCGCGGGTCACCGGCACGGACGAGAGCCGTGTAGCACCATGCTGGTAGACGGTGCCCCCCTCCTCCTCAAGATCAGTCGGCTCCCCGCCATCATCAGCATGGCCACTCGGCTCCTCGGGCTGATCCGGCCAGGTACCCCATCCGGACGTGTGCTCCTCCGGGGTCACGTGGGCCAAACTCTCGTGGTCCGAAGGCCAGTTGACCCGAGGCTCGTGGGCCCAAGACCCGTGGACCGGAGTCCGTGTAGCCTCCTCCTCGGATGAGTCCACCCTAGCAGTCATGTGCTCGGATGAAACAGCTGGGGGTGGCGGCGAGGAAGGCGCCGTAGCAGTCACCCTACCTCCTCTCCCATGACCACGTGCCCCACCTCCTCTCTTCCTACCTCGTCCCCTGCTGGGCAGCGCGGTCGACGAAGAAGGGCCCGGCAGTGTGGCCATACTGTCCAGCAACGCTCGGCGGAGAGGTGCGTCTGGAATGGAAGACCTCAGACCATGCTCCCGACCAGCCCCCACCATCTTTCAACACCTGCCATGACAAACAGTAAACGAAATTAGTACAACATAAAAAAAGACCGACATGAATAATAATATGTGTATCACTTAAGTGTATCATCATCAAGTACAACATAAAAAAATGTAATACCTGACACTACTAATAATCTCGATCAGTATCATCAATAAATGCATAATCATCATCATCACTATAATCAATGACGGGCTCATAGGGTTCATTGGCATCAACATGTGCAAGGCCACCTTGACGTAATCGGTCAAGCATTGACAGGTCATCCTCAGCAGTAACCTCTTCTTGTTCCGGCTCTTCTTGTTCCTCCTCTGGGGTGATGTCGGATTCATTGTCGCTGTCTACTTCAATGTTTTGGGGTGAAGTATAGCGGTTCTTGAAACACTTTTTGGAAAGACGTGTCTCTTGGAAGAATTCTCCTTCATATGTGTCTGGGTTAATGTGAGGTTCATAATCCTCTTCCTTTGGGGGAGAAAGTCTAGCACGTGGCGGCACTTCATAAACGACATCCCAACCTTTCAGATTTGGATTAGTTTGGCAGGCCCACGGTAGATAGAATACTTGGGTCGCCTGTTGAGCCATAATATAGACATCAGGAACATCTAAATGAGTGCTTTGGTTGATTTCAACTAGCCCTACATGTTCATGAGTCCTTCTAGTCTCCTTCGACTGAAACCAATAACATTTGAAGACTACGACATTCGGTGGGTTTTCACCATAGAACAGAAGTTCATAAATTGCTTCAACTCTCCCATAATACTCGGTACCTCCTTCGCCAATAGCAGATACACAACAATTTGTTGACTTTCGGTCGGCCATAGATAGCTCTTTGCCATAGGTACGAAAGCGATACCCGTTTATGTCGTACTTGTCAAATGAACGGACCTTATAGTCAAAACCATTAGCGACTTGTCTCAATTCGGCGTCCATAGACTCTGAATTAGCCTACAAGTTTAATATGAAAGGATTGTTGCATTATGCACAAATTAGCGAATGAAATGAAATTGTCTAATAGAAATTACCGTTTGTTTGAACCAAGAGATGAAACCGGGATAGCCACCTCCTTGCTTTGCGAGAAGCTCATACTCTTCGACGGAATCCTTTTGGATCTCCGCTCCATACGAGAATATGGCGACGTATCGACTGTATGACATATCCAGGAATAAGAGTAGTTCAAAGGAAATAGAAGTTGCGAAACAATGTACCGAGAACTTACTCGATGTACGGCCGCACTTCTATCAGGTTGTTGAAGATATACAACGAAATGGTCCGCCATTCTTCGTTATCCAAAGATACTGGATGTGAAACACTAGTGGTGCGAGATTCCCTTTGAATAGGCTGAGGTTGGATCCACCCTTTTTAGGCTCGTCAGCATTGTACCGAGGCTTCGGATCATGCAAATGACGATTTTTGGCTTCGTAGTGCGCTATTACGAAGTTTGCCGCCTCCTCTGTGATGAATGCCTCAGCCATCGATGCTTCAATTCTACTTTTATTTTTACATTTTTCTCGAAGCGTCTTCTGCATCCTCTCAGTTGGGTAGCACCAACGATTTTGCACGGGCCCCCCCAATCTTGCCTCGGTCGGGAGATGCAAAATCAAATGCTGCATTGGATTAAAGAAGCCCGGTGGAAAGATCTTCTCTAACTTGCAGATCAACTCCGGCGCCAACTCTTCCATTTCTTCTAGCACGCCAGGCGATAGTTCTTTCGCACAAAGAACACGGAAGAAATAGCTGAGTTCTGCCAGTACTAGCCATTCATCCTCAGGGATGAAGCCACGCAACATCACCAGCATTACCCGCTCAATCCATATGTGCCAATCATGACTCTTGAGACCAAATATCTTCAGTTTATCAAGATTCACTCCCCTCTTTATATTCGCTGCATACCCATCGGGGAACATCAACTGCTGTTGCACCCACAAGAGAATTTCCCTCATAGCTGGCCTTCCAAGATTGAACCATGCCTTTGGCTTCATCCAGCTCTGCTTTCCTTTCGGTTCTTTCATGTTTTGTAACGGCCTATCACATAGCGCCTCCAGATCGACTCTAGCCTTAGTATTATCCTTTGACTTCCCATCTATGCCGAACAATGTACCAAAAAGTGCCTCGGCGATATTCTTCTCAGTGTGCATCACGTCGATGTTGTGTGGGCAAAGGAGGTCTTTGAAGTAAGGCAGATCCCATAAGCATGTTTTGTGAGTCCACGCGTGCTTAGTATTATACCCCTTGAAGTACCCTGGACGTTGTGGATCTGGCTCGAGAGTGTTTAACTGATCCAGGGTCTGTTGGCCTGTCAATGCAGGTGGTGCAGAGTTTTTGACAACTCTACCCCTGATGAAGTTCTTCTTGTCTTTCCTGAACTTATGGCGAGGATCCAAGAACTGTCTATGCATGTCGAAGCAAGAAAACTTGCGACCGGCCTGAAGCCAACGAAACTCAAGAGCTCCCTTGCATGTGGGGCACGGGAACCTTCCATGCACACACCAGCCAACGAATAGCGCATACGCCGGCAAGTTATGCGTCGAGTACATGTACCAGACACGCATTATGAAGTTCCGTTTGCTAAAGGCGTCGTATGTCTTGAACCCATTATCCCAGGCTTCTTGCAATTCGTCCTTAAGCGGCTACATGTACACATTCATATTTTTGCCCGGATAGTTGGGTCCTGGAATTATCAACGTCAGGAAAATGTTCTTTCTTTGCATAATCTGTCCGGGGGGGAGATTGAGTGGAAAGACAAATACGGGCCAACAACTGTATTGGGCTGTCGTCATACCAAACACATTGAACCCATCCGTGCTGATGCCGACTCGCGGATGCCTCGGATCTGCCGCTTTGTCAGCATGTAATTCATCAAACTTTTTCCACGCAACACCATCCGATGTGTGTACCATCATCAGATTCCCATCTGCATCTAGTTCGGTTCTTTTGCCTATTTTGTGCCATGTCATCTGTCTGGCCGTCTCTTCGACCATGAAAAGACGTTGAAGTCTTGGTACGATTGGCATATACCGAAGAACACTAACGGGGATTTTGGTCTGTGTCTTCTCACCCATACCGTTGTCTACCACAATATACCTGGAAGACTTGCAAATGGGACAATAGTTCAAGTCCGCATAGTCAAGCCTAAATAAGGCACATCCTTCCTCACATGCATGTATCTTCTCATAGGGCATCTTCAGTGCACGTAGGATTTTGTCCGACTGGTACAGGTTTGCAGGCATTACATGGCCTTTGGGTAGAAAGCGTCCAAATACTATCATAATTGCGTCATAGCATTCTCTGCCCAAGTTGAACTGAGCCTTCAGAGCCATTACTTGTGAGATGCCATCCAACTGACAAAGCTCAGTGTGCTCGTGGAGCGGACGTTTCGAAGACTCCAACATTTCATTGAAGGCCTTTGCAGATTCCTCCATCTCCTCGTCCGAATCCCGAGCATCATCATAGCCTTGCACCATGTTTTCCATCCCGGTACCATGCTCGTTGGTGCGACGACGATCCACCTCAGCTCGGTCACGTTGGGCAGACTCACCATGAAATGTCCACACCGTATAATCGGGCATAAAACCACTCTTCTGCAGGTGTTTGCCCATTTCATCCTCTGTCTTCTTTTCCCAATTGCCACACCGGAAACAGGGGCACCAGGTTTTCTTTTGGCCATTTGCAAATGCGGCTTGCACAAACCCCTTAGTTTTTGTGAACCATTCAGCGCTCCATTTGTTCTGACCAGTGTGACCGGTATACATCCAAGCACGGTCACTCATCTTGACTTTCAAAGCTACTGGACACACAACAATTATATATGTAATTCACCATGTATATATTCATCAGTTGATCTACTTTGTCAATTTTATTACGTCCATGCAACCTACACTCTAATAGGTAATGATAGGTCCTAATCCCACCCGTGTATGTGTAGATTGGGTTCATTTTCCCATGCTATGCTCCGGATCCGACGAAAAATTTCGGCAGCAACTCCCCGCTGTTCTCCTGATACACGTCTCTGCAATAAACAGAGAGGATGTGTACCCGGAGAACAACAGGGGAGGCACTGACGAAATATATGCGTCGGATCTGGAGCAAAGCATATGGGAAAACGAACCCAATCTACACATACTCGGGCTGTCCATGGATAGCGTTGGACAATTCGAAAGAATCAATGTTATAAATATGCAAATGCATGCATATTTATAACTATGACGCTTTCGAACGAGAGACACATATTGGTTACGCATACTGATGATTCAAGACACTATATAGCTAGCTATCAAGTTTCATCAGAATAGATCAAATAATTAATGGGGGAGGAGGACTTGTCATTTGTGCTCACCCATGAACGAAGGGGCAGAGCTCGTCAAACGCACGGCGAGGTCGTCGAACACCAAACCTCGCAGCGATGAAACAACTGCACATTTAAAACTACACAATCAACACAATTATATATGATCTTTTTCATAACAAAATCGAAAAATATATGACCTAACTAATAATTCACAAATATATGACCCCGTCGGCCTCTGGAAGGCCAAAGAACACCTTTTCGGGAGGTGTCGGTGGTCGGGGTGTCCTGTCGGTATCGGGGTGCCGTGTTGGGGTCGGGGTGCTGTTTCGGGGTCGGGGGGTTGGGGTGTCGTG
>NC_041386.1:440829628-440844319 GCF_002162155.2 Triticum dicoccoides
GCGGGGTGGTGAGGCGATGGGGCGGGGGGCGCTGGGGCGGCGGCGGCGGGATGGTGCGACGGGGCTGGCGTGAGGTGGGAGAGAAAGAGAGAGAGGGGGTGTGGGGCACGGCCCCGTTAACGTTACGTGGGGCCCTCCCTCTTTGCCGTCCGCCACCCTTTGCCGTCCGCCTTCTTGCTCTTTGCCGTCCGCTAGCGGACGGCAAAGAGGGGGGCCATTAGAGGGGGCCCATTAGGTTTTTTTTGCAGCTCATCAGTGGGGCCCCTCCCTCTTTGTCGTCCGCTAGCCGACGGCAAAGAATCTTTGCGGTCCGCTAGCAGACGGCAAAGAACTGGCTGATGGCAAACTTGGTGTTTGCCATCAGCGAGTTCTTTGTCGTCCGCTTTTTGGAAGCTGATGGTAAAGAGCTTCTTTGCCGTCCGCTAGCGGACGGCAAAGAACTGGCAGATGGCAAAGTAGCTGATTCCAGTAGTGACTCTTCCAAACCCACTTTCATCAATATAATCATCATAAATAGGAGGCATGCTATCATCATAATAAATTTCTGATCAAAACTTGGGGGACAAAAAATATTATCTTTGTCAAACATAGCTTCCCCAAGCTTGTGGCTTTGCATATCATTAGCATCATGGATATTCAAGGAATTCATACTAACAACATTGCAATCATGCTCATCATTCAAATATTTAGTGCCAAACATTCTAATGCATTCTTCTTCTAGCACTTGAGCACAATTATCGGAATCCTTATTTTCACGAAAGACATTGAAAAGATGAAGCATATGAGGCATCCTTAATTCCATTTTTTTGTTTTCTTTTATAAACTAAACTATTGATAAAACAAGAAATTAAAAGATTCGATTGCAAGATCTAAAGATATACCTTCAAGGGCTAACTTCCCCGGCCACTGCGCCAGAAAAAAGCTTGATGTCTACTACGCAACCTTCTTCTTGTAGACGTTGTTGGGCCTCCAAGTGCAGAGGTTTGTAGGATAGTAGTAAATTTCCCTCAAGTGGATGACCTAACGTTTATCAATCCATGGGAGGCATAGGATGAAGATGGTCTCTCTCAAACAACCCTGCAACCAAATAACAAAGAGTCTCTTGTGTCCCAAACACACCCAATACAATGGTAAATTGTATAGATGCACTAGTTCGGCGAAGAGATGGTGATACACGTGCAATATGGATGGTAGATAAAGGTTTTTGTAATCTGAAAATATAAAAACAGCGAGGTAACTAATGATAAAAGTGAGCACAAACGGTATTGCAATGCGTTGAAACAAGGCCTAGGGTTCATACTTTCACTAGTGTAAGTTCTCTCAACAATAATAACATAATTGGATCATATAACTATCCCACAACATGCAACAAAGAGTCACTCCAAAGTCACTAATAGCGAAGAACGAACGAAAAGATTATTGTATTGTATGAAACCACCTCAAAGTTATCCTTTCTGATCAATCTATTCAAGAGTTTGTAGTAAAATAACACGAAGCTATTCTTTCCGTTCAATCTATCATAGAGTTCGTACTAGAATAACAACTTAAGACACAAATCAACCAGAACCCTAATGTCACCTAGATACTCCAATGTCACCTCAAGTATCCATGGGTGTGATTATATGATATGCATCACACAATCACATATTCATCTATTCAACCAACACAAAGAACTTCAAAGAGTGCCCCAAATTTTCTACTGGAGAGTCAAGACGAAAACGTGTGCCAACCCCTATGCATAAGTTCACGAGGTCGCGAAACTTGCAAGTTTATCACCAAAACATACATCAAGTGGATCACGTGATATCCCATTGTCACCACAGATAAGCACATGCAAAACATACATCAAGTGTTCTCAAATCTTAAAGACACAATCCGACAAGATCACTTCAAAGGGAAAACTCAATCCATTACAAGAGAGTAGAGGGGGAGAAACATCATAAGATCCAACTATAATAGCAAAGCTCGCGATACATCAAGATCGTGCTGAATCAAGAACACGAGAGAGAGAGAGAGAGAGAGAGAGATCAAACACATAGCTACTAGTACATACCCTCAGCCCCGAGGGTGAACTACTCCCTCCTCGTCGTGGAGAGCGCCGAGATGATGAAGATGGCCACCGAAGAGGGATTCCCCCCTCCGACCGGGTGCCAAAACGGGTCTAGATTGGTTTTTGGTGCCTACAGAGGCTTGTGGCGGTGGAACTCCCGATCTAGGTTTCTTTCTGGAAGTTTTGTCTTATATAGGAGGTGTTGGAGTCGGGAACAAGTCAGGGGGGTCCCCGAGGCGGCCACGGGGTAAGGGGGCGCACCCAGGGGGTAGGGCGCGCCCCAACCCTCGTGGTGGCCTCGGGACTCTTCTAGCCCAGCTCCGGTACTCCGTGGGCTTCTTCTGGTCCAAAAATGATCTCCATGAAGTTTCAGGTCAACTGGACTCCATTTGGTTTTCCTTTTCTGCAATACTCAAAAACAAGGAAAAAACAGAAACTGGCACTGGGCTCTAGGTTCATAGGTTAGTCCCAAAAATCATATAAAATAGCATATAAATGCATATAAAACATCCAAGGTTGATAATATAATATAATGGAACAATCAAAAATTATAGATACCTGGGTGCGCCCCCTTACCCCGTGGCCGCCTCGGGACTCTTCTAGCCCAGCTCCAGTACTCCGTGGGCTTCTTCTGGTCCAAAAATGATCTCCGTGAAGTTTCAGGTCAACTAGACTACAATTGGTTTTCCTTTTCTACAATACTCAAAAACAAGGAAAAAACAAAATCTGGCACTGGGCTCTAGGTTAATAGGTTAGTCCCAAAAATCATATAAGATAGCATATAAATGCATATAAAATGTAGCGACCCGACCCGAATGGGTCAAGTCTCTGTGCTTAAGTGTCATCCCTGGATCGGTATGCTGACACACACAATACTCGAGGATTTATAACAGAGGTAAATCACATGTAAAAGTAACGTAAATACTATTACCTCAAATCCAAAATAGCGGAAGCAACAAGGTTGTGGATTCCCATCAATACCAACGGCAAAGTTGAGTGTAGAAATCGTAACCCTAACGTATCACTTACTCATCGTAAGAAACCTGCAACATGAGACGTTGCAGCCCGAAACGGGTCAGTACATTGAATGTACTGGCAAATTCACACCATAGAGAATGATGAACAATGGCTATCACTACATGCATATTTGGCTGGTGGAAAAGCTCTATGGTTATAAGGTTTTTGCGTAAAGCCAATTTTTCCCTACTACAAAGGAATAAATATTTATTTAGCTATCATGGTGGTTGTTGAACATTGAGAATGGTTGACAGCATTCTCAATCCCAATTAAGTAACATCATTAAACCCAACAATATTCATTTAAAGTAACGTGATGAGATCAACAGGATAATCCAAGAACTAGATACTCAAGATGTCCATAACCGGGGACACGGCTAATCATGATTAGTTTATACACTCTGCAGAGGTTTGCGCACTTTTCCCCACATGACTCGATCGCCTCCGTTTGTTTTCTCGCACTACATGGTGTTTGAGAAACGGATGACCGAGACATAGTCTTTCAGAAGCGCTAGCACCTTACATCTGGGGTAGACCGTACCACCTACAACCCCTACATCTGCTAGTCCACCCCGTAAGAGTTCGCACAACTTAGTCAACTATGCCAGAGCCCATAGTAGCATGTGGCTGCACACGGAAGTTTCTAGCATGAATGATCTTATGATCCCTTTGAGCCTGGGTGGTGGTCCAAAATAAAACAGGCAAGTCCTGATAGACATCAGGTGCCTCAATCCACCGAGATGTGTGTTAGGTTGCCACCTTAGATAAACCATTAATTATCAATCTCACATCTGTCATGATATCACTCACCCAATCCACGTCTACTAGCATAGCATGGCATAATAAGCAAACGTAGAAGTAACTCCCATAGGATTGATAATAAACAGGTAATAGGTACTACCTCATCTACTTCCCATCCCACAATTTAATTAGATCCTAATCATGCAATGTGTGAGGATTGATCTAATGCAATAAAACTGGGTTGTAGAAAAGGTATGATCAAAGTGTGAACTTGCCTGCAATGTTGATGAAGATGATTCGCACTCAAAACTCTTGATAGATCTACTCGTCACACTCCGGTCAATCTATCGTAAGCAAGCAATAGTAACCACACATAAGCAATCACTCAAAAGATCAGAAAGAACGAAGAAGACGATTCGGAAAACTTCAAAACCAAGCAAATAACTCTTGCGACAATTTCTAACAGTACCAAAATTATGTGAATTTGGCCTTATTAGAATGTTTAGGTCAAGAGCTTCGATTTGCAAAAAGAATCAACTCAAACGGAGCTACGAAACTCAAGTTATGATCAAACGAAGTTTGAATTCAAATCTGATCTAATTCAAATTTTAAAATTTCCAAAACCATGTTTGAGTTGGATTACTGGATAGAGGAGATCATAATGAAGACGTGGGCGTTGGTTTCGTTGGATTTGGATAAACGAGTAAAAAGTTGTGGTCGTTTGAAAACTAGGGACTAATCTGTAAATAAAATCTTCACGGATAGGTCCCTGGCCGAAAAATAACCAGAAAACGAAAGTACTAAATAACGAACGCTCGTTTATAAGATCAAAACAGTGGACGTTCGCTAAATAACTGGATATATAAAAAAACGGGTTAACTAGAGGAAACCAGAAAACCGATCTAGGGTTTGGTTTTACCGGTCCATGGCGGTTTGACGGTTTTTGCAGGAAAACCGGCTGCGACGAGACTAACTCCGGCGAGCGAGGCGAGGCGGCGGTTTCGGCGGATCTCCGGCGTGGTGCGGCAACGGCAGCGGTGGCGCGGGGCTTCGGCGAGGTGCAGGCGTCGGCGGCGGCGCGAGGCGGCGGTGCTGGTGGAGTGCGGCGCGGGCAGCAGCAGCGGGCGGCGGCGAAGCGCGACTGCGGCGACAGTGGTTGGCAGCGGCGGCGGCACGATGCGGCTCAAGGCGGCGGCGAGAAGCGGTGCGGGGCGGAGAGAGAAGCCGGGCGGTGGCGGCGGCGGCTTTATAGGGGAGGGAAGGAGAGGGCGGCTTGGGCGAGGGGCCATGGAGAGGCAGCGACGCAACAGACTCCGGGGAGGAGTCCTGGTCGGGGACGACGGGCGAGGCGGAGCGGAGCTGGGCCTTGGCCTGGCTTCGGCTGGGCCGGCCCAGTCGGGGAGAAGTTTTTTTTTAAACAACCACAGACAAAGAAAGAAAGAAAAATAAAATAAAATAAAATATTATATAGGAATATAATATATCAAAATTTTCAAAAAAAGATTTTCTACGACATGAACATTTTTCTAGCATTAAATAAAGTGCACACAAAATCAGATAAATCAAAGAGTGCTACTGGTCTATTAAAATCCAACTAAAATCATTTTAAAAATACCAAAATGATTTCAAATTAATTATTCTCCAATTTTCTAATGTAGGGAATCATGTTACCCTAACTTCCATATATTTTATTTTTGGAGAAAAATAATTTGAATAAAACTCAAATAAATCCAAATTGAAAATTAATTCCAAAAGGACTTTGAATTTAATTCATTGAAACTCCCAACTCATATTTCATAATTTGAAGAAGTCATTTTATCTCCTCTCGTGAAAATCATTGAGTTGCTTAAAGTTTCTGAATTGAAAATATTTTCAAATAAAATTCAAATATTTTCAACAACCCTTTTCATTTAATTTAAATGGAAGAAGTCATGTCATCTTCTCTCTAGGGTTTTGTGTTGAAAAGAATTTGAATTCATGGAGATCAGAAAGCAAATATGAAAGTTTGGGAAAGTCCTTTTATTCCCTCTCATTTAACTTTCAAAAGTTTTGAATTCACTCACTTTCACTCAATCAATCAAACAATCAATCAAATCTATCTATTTATTATAACATTCCAAAATTTAGAATTTTGGGATGTTACAAACCTACCACCCTTAAAATGAATCTCGTCCTCGAGATTCGGAGAGGCTAGCAAGAAAAGGGTTAGGGTTTGGGGGTCTCCTCAAATTCCATCAATCATCACCGGGGTCTGGGGTGCTACCACCCTTAGAAGCATGGTTACGGTTCTATCAAAACTCATATACTCCATCCTTATTCTTGACAGTGTCGGTCTTCTTAGATCTTCAGGATAATTCCTTATCCGGGCTCTTCCGGTAGTGGCATAACCTTTTCCTCAATTCTTTTGTCTTTTCATCTTGGTAAGGTTATTCCGAGATTGGGTCTTCTTAGTTGATGGGTCGGGCGCCAAAACTAAACAACTATCGATATCTCATGGTGGTCAACAATTTATGGTTTCTCCTACAGGAAATGGGTCTGGGTGATCCTCACCGTATAACCTACGGTTGGCAAAGCTGCCTTGTACAAGGGAAAAATACCTATACCATTCTAGGGCTTAAACAAGGTTTCGATCATCGTCGCTCTACTATGGGTAAGTCACTCAGATTAACCATCCCATATAGCAAGGCGAATAATAAGAGTAAGTCGGTATGGTGATCAATCCATCCCGCACCCAAATCATTACCTTGTATACAGTTTAGCGAATCTCGCATTCTAACACTCGGTCATCCTCACAAGCATTGCAGAATTTCTCATGTCGACGACCCAAGTTCGGAATAATCCATTGACTTTGCAAGCCATACAAACATCTATCGTTCCTTCACAACTCTCAGGTTTTGCGCAAACTCTTATAAACTCGTCTGTCGACAAAGGTATATCCACTTCCAGGGTTTTTCCTTCAGCAAGAATGTGCTTGCTTCTTGGCAGGTCCTGGGCCTGTGGGTTATGGCCCATCTCATCACTTGTAGTCCTTGAACTTATCATCGGGCAACTGATCATTATTCCAACTTCCAACTTCCTAGTATTCTTAAATCCATCCAATTGTATTGTCTTCCTTCATTCTATTGGCACCAAACTAAGACTTGATTACTCAGACTCATCAAGGAGTTTCCATTGATCCATATAACTCATTTATATCCAATAGTACTTCATCTCTTCATCCTCGTGGGGTATCCTTCATACCGAGATAAAAACTTATACTTATGAAGTCCATATTCCACTTCGTGGAACATCATGATCCTTTCCGCGGTCAAGCGTCCTTACAGGGGAATATTGGCCATCTCTGCATGGCACTTCTTCAACTGGGAATCGTGAAACACATCCTGAACTCCTGGCAGTCCTTCGGGTAACTCCAACCTGTAGGCCACTTCTCTCATACGCTCCAAAACTCGGTATGGTCCTACAAATCTCGGGGCTAACTGTCCCTTAAATCCAAATCGTTTAACTCCTCGCAGAGGGGTCACACGAAGACATGCTCTATCTCCAATTTCATAGACTACCTCCTTGAGTTTTTGAGTCTACATAACTCTTCTGCCTGGACTGAGCTACCTTCAGTCTATCTCGAATCAACTTAACATTCTCTTCTGACTCCTTGATCACAGTTGGTCCAACAACTGACGGTCTCCAACTTCATCCCACATAATCTTGGGGCATCACACATATCGAGACAAAACTCGTATTCATTTTGTCCGAAATCCACTTAGTGGAGTATCCTTATCTTTTACAGGGGTCAATGGTTCTTAAAGGGTACTACCACCCTTAAAATGCACAAACCTTCCATAGACCATAATTCTCTTATCCTCAGAATGGCCAAAATCCTTCTTCATAGAGCAACAACTCATAAAATCCATATCAGTACCAAAGATGCTAACTTTATTCACTCTCAATTAATTACAATCTCTCGCTTTTCCATTACATGTCTCAACTCAACACCTCAATATAAAAGAAAATGTTCTCACTTCTACTACTCCATTTCTTTTGTTGCAAACTCAACTATCTAGCACAAGTTTCCTTCTCCTTAGGGCATTCTCTGGCAAGGTGCCCTGCTCCATTACAACTAAAACATATTACTTCTGACAAGTCTCGAGGTTTCCTTTTTGGGCAACTGTTGAGGTAGTGCCCTGACTCCTTGCACCTGTAACAGATGATATGACTCAGGTCCTTCCTGGAATCATTTCTTCTCTTCCTGGACTTTTCCATTCCAATCAGGACTTCTATCTCCTGTGGGTCATATTCTACTTCCTCTGTCGGGAATTCTACTAGATCCCCATTCAAACAATTTTAGGAGATGTGTCCTTCTCCACATGAATAGCAAGACTTAGTGCAGGGTTTACTCGGGTCTTCTTTAGGTGTGTCCTCCATCACAGCTTCTTCTAAAATTCCCATAAGGGCTCCTTTCTTTACTTCTTTCTTCTGCTGGATGGTTCGTTGTACCATGGGGTAAATGTGACACTTAGCAGGATAGTGGGTAGTCCCTTCACACAAGAAACAAGTAATCTGCCTAACTAGGCATTCTTCAACTGGGTGACTTCCTTCACAATTAGGGCATTCATCCTTGTGTTCTTTATGGGTGTGTCCTATTTCTCCACAAATCTTGCATGCACAAGGTTTCTTCATATCCTTTCCATAAGACTTCAACTTCTGGGACACAAGCCGAGACATTGGCAGAGTCAACTTAAATTCTTTCCAAGGGGTTACTCCTTGCCATCCATTCTTGGTTTGGTACATCCTCCACCAAGTAGCAGCACCTCTTTCAAAGCACTGAAGAGCATGCTAGGTCATATCCTTTCCGACTACAGGGTTATTCTCCATGTGATCCCCCATGTTCTAAATCCATCGGTCTGTCTCCAATTGACTCATCGGTCTAGAAAATACAAGCTCATCTCCATTCATCCTCTATTGGGTCCAAGGGTTTTGGGGTGAGATGAGAGAGATAGAGAGGGATACACACAATGCAAGCAACAGTTTTGAAAAGACATATTTTTGGTTGTGGCTGTCGAAAAACATCAAACAAATGATAGCTCACAAACATCGCATCTAACGTAGGTATATAACAGGGGTTTGGTCTTCTAAAGGTCAATAAATCTTCAACGTCGTCTAACTGTTCAAGTCTTGTTCATGCCTCCAATGGCTTCTTCCGATCATGCTTGTCTTTCTCAAGTTCTTTTGCCAGATCATCTCTGTTGACGCGAAATCTCTCGTGACATCCTTTAATATTCCGGAGTTGCATTTCAAACTTCTGGTTTCAACATCCTTCACATGGACCATGGTCCTACTGTACTTCAGTTCCTGACAAATCTCCGGTATCTCGAGGTTGTAGCTCCTCCAGCTTGGCTACCTTCATCTTCAGGATCCTGAGTTCCTCATGAAATACTTCCTTGTCTAATAAGACTTCCTGGAGCTCCATTTTAAACTTCTTGATGTACTACTCCAGATCCTGGTGATACACCAGCTAAGTTTAAAACTGCATCTTGCTGATAGGTGCTCCGTCAGCCTTCTACCATTTAATCCTTCCATGCATATGCATGCTTAACTCAGCATGGTGACAATAGCATAAGCGGGCGATAACCTCATGGATAGCTATGGTTGTTCTCTTGTCATTTCCATGAGCTATCTCTCCATAGTTGATATCTCCTGCCTTAGGGTTTTCCTTGACAAATCCTTGAGTTCTCATCTCTCCATGTTTTGGTCTTTCTCCAATACACCTTGATCTCGGGTATTGACAACTTCCATAGTCTGCCAAGTTCCATAAGGGTAGCCTTCCTAGGTCATACAAATCTGGGAATTCTTCAGAGCCTTCAAATTCTACTTGTCTCCGGTCTTCAATCGTTGTAGTTTCCATTATTCAGATGCACGCAAAATACTCTTCATTCCAAAGTGGTCTTAGTTGTCCGATATCTTGTACTTCTTGGAGTGGTCTCATCAGTGGAATCTTTGAGTGGTCAAAAGGGGAAAGGGGTATGGTCTCACTAAAGAGAATTTTTGAATAAGCTCAGAAGAGAAGAGAGGTAAAAGATCTTTTTGAAAGGGAAAGTTGTAGAGAAAAATCTTTGCTATGGGCTTGCCAGTTTCTAGGGTCACGTCCTCCAGTCAACATGTGCTCTGATACCACATAAAGCATTATTTTCATGATGCATAACCATAGAAATTTTATTACTCCATACATAAGCAAATTTATTGTCGTGGATAATAGTGGGAGCAAACTCAACAAAATAACTATCATGTGGGGCATAATCAAATTGAAAATTAAAATCAAGAAGACAACTTTCATGGCTATCATTATTCTTCATAGCATACATGTCATCACAATAATCATCATAGATAACAACTTTGTTCACAAAATCAATTGGAACCTCTTTCGAAATAGTGGATTCATCACTAAATAAAGTCATGACCTCTCCAAATCCACATTCAAAATCATCACAATAAGATTCAACACCCTCCAAAATAGTGGGATCATTACTTCCTAAAGTTAACACTCTTCCAAACCCACTTTCATCAATATAATCATCATAAATAGGAGGCATGCTATCATCATAATAAATTTTCTCATCAAAACTTGGGGGACAAAAAATATTATCATTGTCAAACATAGCTTCCCCATGCTTGTGGCTTTGCATATCATTAGCATCATGGATATTCAAGGAATTCATACTAACAACATTGCAATCATGCTCATCATTCAAATATTTAGTGCCAAACATTCTAATGCATTCTTCTTCTAGCACTTGAGCACAATTATCGGAATCCTTATTTTCACGAAAGACATTGAAAAGATGAAGCATATGAGGCATCCTTAATTCCATTTTTTTGTTTTCTTTTATAGACTAAACTATTGATAAAACAAGAAATTAAAAGATTCGATTGCAAGATCTAAAGATATACCTTCAAGCGCTAACTTCCCCGGCCACGGCGCCAGAAAAAAGCTTGATGTCTACTACGCAACCTTCTTCTTGTAGACGTTGTTGGGCCTCCAAGTGCAGAGGTTTGTAGGATAGTAGTAAATTTCCCTCAAGTGGATGACCTAAGGTTTATCAATCCGTGGGAGGCATAGGATGAAGATGGTCTCTCTCAAACAACCCTACAACCAAATAACAAAGAGTCTCTTGTGTCCCAAACACACCCAATACAATGGTAAATTGTATAGATGCACTAGTTCGGCGAAGAGATGGTGATACACGTGCAATATGGATGGTAGATAAAGGTTTTTGTAATCTGAAAATATAAAAACAGCGAGGTAACTAATGATAAAAGTGAGCACAAACGGTATTGCAATGCGTTGAAACAAGGCCTAGGGTTCATACTTTCACTAGTGTAAGTTCTCTCAACAATAATAACATAATTGGATCATATAACTATCCCTCAACATGCAACAAAGAGTCACTCCAAAGTCACTAATAGCGAAGAACGAACGAAAAGATTATTGTAGGGTATGAAACCACCTCAAAGTTATCCTTTCTGATCAATCTATTCAAGAGTTTGTAGTAAAATAACACGAAGCTATTCTTTCCGTTCAATCTATCATAGAGTTCGTACTAGAATAACAACTTAAGACACAAATCAACCAGAACCCTAATGTCACCTAGATACTCCAATGTCACCTCAAGTATCCATGGGTGTGATTATACGATATGCATCACACAATCACATATTCATCTATTCAACCAACACAAAGAACTTCAAAGAGTGCCCCAAATTTTCTACTGGAGAGTCAAGACGAAAACGTGTGCCAACCCCTATGCATAAGTTCACAAGGTCGCGAAACTTGCAAGTTTATCACCAAAACATACATCAAGTGGATCACGTGATATCCCATTGTCACCACGGATAAGCACATGCAAAACATACATCAAGTGTTCTCAAATCTTAAAGACACAATCCGACAAGATCACTTCAAAGGGAAAACTCAATCCATTACAAGAGAGTAGAGGGGGAGAAACATCATAAGATCCAACTATAATAGCAGAGCTCGCGATACATCAAGATCGTGCCAAATCAAGAACACGAGAGAGAGAGAGAGAGATCAAACACATAGCTACTAGTACATACCCTCAGCCCCGAGGGTAAACTACTCCCTCCTTGTCGTGGAGAGCGCCGAGATGATGAAGATGGCCACCGGAGAGGGATTCCCCCCTCCGGCCGGGTGCCAAAACGGGTCTAGATTGGTTTTTGGTGCCTACAGAGGCTTGTGGCGGCGGAACTCCCGATCTAGGTTTCTTTCTGGAAGTTTTGTCTTATATAGGAGGTGTTGGAGTTGGGAACAAGTCAGGGGGGTCCCGAGGCGGCCACGGGGTAAGGGGGCGCACCCAGGGGGTAGGGCGCGCCCCAACCCTCGTGGTGGCCTCGGGACTCTTCTAGCCCAGCTCCGGTACTCCGTGGGCTTCTTCTGGTCCAAAAATGATCTCCATGAAGTTTCAGGTCAACTGGACTCCATTTGGTTTTCCTTTTCTACAATACTCAAAAACAAGGAAAAAACAGAAACTGGCACTGGGCTCTAGGTTAATAGGTTAGTCCCCAAAATCATATGAAATAGCATATAAATGCATATAAAACATCCAAGGTTGATAATATAATATAATGGAACAATAAAAAATTATAGATACCTGGGTGCGCCCCCTTACCCCGTGGCCGCCTCGGGACTCTTCTAGCCCAGCTCCAGTACTCCGTGGGCTTCTTCTGGTCCAAAAAAGATCTCCGTGAAGTTTCAGGTCAACTAGACTACAATTGGTTTTCCTTTTCTACAATACTCAAAAACAAGGAAAAAACAAAAACTGGCACTGGGCTCTAGGTTAATAGGTTAGTCCCAAAAATCATATAAGATAGCATATAAATGCATATAAAATGTAGCGACCCGACCCGAATGGGTCAAGTCTCTGTGCTTAAGTGTCATCCATGGATCGGTATGCTGACACACACAGTACTCGAGGATTTATAACAGAGGTAAATCACATGTAAAAGTAACGTAAATACTATTACCTCAAATCCAAAATAGCAGAAGCAACAAGGTTGTGGATTCCCATCAACACCAACGGCAAAGTTGAGTGTAGAAATCGTAACCCTAACGTATCACTTACTCGTCGTAAGAAACCTGCAACATGAGACGTTGCAGCCCGAAACGGGTCAGTACATTGAATGTACTAGCAAATTCACACCATAGAGAATGATGAACAATGGCTATCACTACATGCATATTTGGCTGGTGGAAAAGCTCTATGGTTATAAGGTTTTTGCGTAAAGCCAATTTTTCCCTACTACAAAGGAATAAATATTTATTTAGCTATCATGGTGGTTGTTGAACATTGAGAATGGTTGACAGCATTTCAATCCTAATTAAGTAACATCATTAAACCCAACAATATTCATTTAAAGTAACGTGATGAGATCAACAAGATAATCCAAGAACTAGATACTCAAGATGTCCATACACATGACTCGATCGCCTCCGTTTGTTTTCTCGCACTACATGGTGTTTGAGAAACGGATGACCGAGACATAGTCTTTCAGAAGCGCTAGCACCTTACATGTGGGGTAGACCGTACCACCTACAACCCCTACATCTGCTAGTCCACCCCGTAAGAGTTCGCACAACTTAGTCAACTATGCCAGAGCCCATAGTAGCATGTGGCTGCACACGGAAGTTTCTAGCATGAATGATCTTATGATCCCTTTGAGCCTGGGTGGCGGTCCAAAATAAAACAGGCAAATCCTGATAGACATCAGGTGCCTCAATCCACCCAGATGTGTGTTAGGTTGCCACCTTAGATAAACCATTAATTATCAATCTCACATCTGTCATGGATATCACTCACCCAATCCACGTCTACTAGCATAGCATGGCATAATAAGCAAACGTAGAAGTAACTCCCAAAGGTTTTATAATAAACAGGTAATAGGTACTACCTCATCTACTTCCCATCCCACAATTTAATTAGATCCTAATCATGCAATGTGTGAGGATTGATCTAATGCAATAAAACTGGGTTGTAGAAAAGGTATGATCAAAGTGTGAACTTGCCTGCAATGTTGATGAAGATGATTCGCACTCAAAACTCTTGATAGATCTACTCGTCACACTCCGGTCAATCTATCGTAAGCAAGCAATAGTAACCACACATAAGCAATCACTCAAAAGATCAGAAAGAACGAAGAAGACGATTCGGAAAACTTCAAAACCAAGCAAATAACTCTTGCGACAATTTCTAACAGTACCAAAATTATGTGAATTTGGCCTTATTAGAATGTTTAGGTCACGAGCTTCGATTTGCAAAAAGAATCAACTCAAACGGAGCTACGAAACTCAAGTTATGATCAAACGAAGTTTGAATTCAAATCTGATCTAATTCAAATTTTAAAATTTCCAAAACCATGTTTGAGTTGGATTACTGGATAGAGGAGATCATAATGAAGACGTGGGCGTTGGTTTCGTTGGATTTGGATAAACGAGTAAAAAGTTGTGGTCGTTTGAAAACTATGGACTAATCTGTAAATAAAATCTTCACGGATAGGTCCCTGGCCGAAAAATAACCAGAAAACGAAAGTACTAAATAACAAACGCTCGTTTATAAGATCAAAAAAGTGGACGTTCGCTAAATAACTGGATATATAAAAAAACGGGTTAACTAGAGGAAACCAGAAAACCGATCTAGGGTTTGGTTTTACCGGTCCATGGCGGTTTGACGGTTTTTGCAGGAAAACCGGCTACGGCGAGACGAACTCCGGCGAGCGAGGCGAGGCGGCGGTTGCGGCGGATCTCTGGCGTGGCGCGGCAACGGCAGCGGTGGCACGGGGCTTCGGCGAGGTGCAGGCGTCGGCGGCGGCGCGAGGCGG
>NC_041386.1:440844786-440857807 GCF_002162155.2 Triticum dicoccoides
GAGGCGGCGGCGCTGGTGGAGTGCGACGCAGGCAGCAGCAGCGGGCGGCGGCGAAGCGCGACTGCGGCGGCGGTGGTTGGCAGCGGCGGCGGCGCGATGCGGCTTGAGGCGGCGGTGAGAAGCGGTGCGGGGCGGAGAGAGAAGCCGGGCGGCGGCGGCGGCGGCGGCTTTATAGGGGAGGGAAGGAGAGGGCGACTTGGGCGAGGGGCCATGGAGAGGCGGCGGCGCAACGGACTCCGGGGAGGAGTCCCGCTCGGGGACGACGGGTGAGGCGGCGCGGAGCTGGGCCTTGGCCTGGCTTCGGCTGGGCCGGCCCAGTCGGGGAGAAGTTTTTTTTTAAAACAACCACAGACAAAGAAAGAAAGAAAAACAAAATAAAATAAAATATTATATAGGCATATAATATATCAAAATTTTCAAAAAAGATTTTCTACAACATGAACATTTTTCTAGCATTAAGTAAAATGCACACAAAATCAGATAAATCAAAGAGTGCTACTGGTCTATTAAAATCCAACTAAAATCATTTTAAAAATACCAAAATGATTTCAAATTAATTATTCTCCAATTTTCTAATGTAGGGAATCATGTTACCCTAATTTCCATATATTTTATTTTTGGAGAAAAATAATTTGAATAAAACTCAAATAAATCCAAATTGAAAATTAATTCCAAAAGGACTTTGAATTTAATTCTTTGAAACTCCCAACTCATATTTCATAATTTGAAGAAGTCATTTTATCTCCTCTCGTGAAAATCATTGAGTTGCTTAAAGTTTGTGAATTGAAAATATTTTCAAATAAAATTCAAATATTTTCAACAACCCTTTTCATTTAATTTAAATGGAAGAAGTCATGTCATCTTCTCTCTAGGGTTTTGTGTTGAAAATAATTTGAATTCATGGAGATCAGAAAGCAAATATGAAAGTTTCAAATATGAAAGTCCTTTTATTCCCTCTCATTTAACTTTCAAAAGTTTCGAATTCACTCACTTTCACTCAATCAATCAAACAATCAATCAAATCTATCTATTTATTATAACATTCCAAAATTTAGAATTTTGGGATGTTACATAAAACATCCAAGGTTGATAATATAATAGCATGGAACAATCAAAAATTATAGATACGTTGGAGACGTATCAAGCATCCCCAAGCTTAATTCCTGCTCGTCCTCGAGTAGGTAAATGATAAAAACAGAATTTTTGATGTGGAATGCTACCTAACATATTGATCCATGTAATCCTCTTTATTGTAGCAAGAATATTCAGATCCATAAGATTCAAGACAAAAGTTTAATATTGACATAAAAATAATAATACTTCAAGCATATAAACTAAGTAATTATGTCTTCTCAAAATAACATGGCCAAAGAAATCTTATCCCTACAAAATCATATAGTTTGGTTATGCTTTATTTTTGTCACACAAAAATGCTCTCATCATGCACTACCCCGATGACAAGCCAAGCAATTGTTTCATACTTTAGTAACCTCAAACTTTTTCAACTTTCACGCAATACATGAGCGTGAGCCATGGACATAGCACTATGGGTGGAATAGAATATAATGATGGGGGTTGTGTGGAGAAGAAAAAGGAGAAAGTCTCACATTGACGCGGCTAATCAACGGGCTATGGAGATGCCCATCAATTGATGTCAATGCGAGGAGTAGGGATTTCCATGCGACGGATGCACTACAGCTATAAATGTATGAAAAATCAACAAAAGAAACTAAGTGGGTGTGCATCCAACTTGCTTGCTCACGAAGACCTAGGGCATTTGAGGAAGCCCATTGTTGGAATATACAAGCCAAGTACTATAATGAAAAATTCCCACTAGTATATGGAAGTGAAAAAACAAGAGACTCTCTATCATGAAGATCTTGGCGCTACTTTGAAGCACAAGTGTGGAAAAACGATAGTAGCATTGTCCCTTCTTATTTATTTTTTTTGCCTTTTTTATTTTCCCTTTATTTTTTATTTTTTTATTTGGCCTTTCCCTTTTTTATTTGGCCTTTATTTTTTTCCTTTTTTTCGGGACAATGCTCTATTAATGATGATCATCACACTTCTATTTATTTACAGCTCAAAGATTACAACTCGATACTAGAACAAAATATGACTCTATATGCATGCCTCCGCGGTGTACCGGGATGGGCAATGAGTCAAGAGTGACATGTATGATAAATTATGCATAGTGGCCTTGCCACAAATATGATGTTAACTACATGATCATGCAAGGCAATATGACAATGATGATGTGTTTCATGATGAACGGAATGGTGGAAAGTTGCATGGCAATATATCTCGGAATGGCTATGGAAATGCCATAATAGGTAGGTATGGTGGCTGTTTTCAGGAAGATATAAGGAGGTTTATGTGTGACAGAGCGTATAATATCACAGGGTTTGGATGCACCGGCGAAGTTTGCACCAACTCTCGTGGTGAGAAAGGGCAATGCACGGTACTGAAGAGGCTAGCAATGATGGAATGGTGAGAGTGTGTATAATCCATGGACTCAACATTAGTCATAAAGAACTCACATACTTATTGCAACAATCTACAAGTCATCAAAAACCAAGCACTACGCGCATGCCCCTAGGGGGATAGATTGGTAGGAAAATACCATCGCTCGTCCCCGACCGCCACTCATAAGGAAGGCAATCAAAGAAACACCTCATGCTTCAAATTTGTCACACAAGGGTTACCATACGTGCATGCTACGGGGCTTGCAAACCTCAACACAAGTATTTCTCAAATTCACAATTACTCAACTAGCGCGACACTAATATTACCATCTTCATATCTCAAAACAATTATCAAGTATCAAACTTCTCATCGTATTCAATGCACTTATATGAAAGTTTTTATTATACCCATCTTCGATGCCCATCATATTACGACTAATTTTATAACCCAAACAAATTACCATGCTGTTCTAAAATACTCTCAAAATAATATAATTGAATCATGAGAGTTCATCTATTTATAAAATAAAACCACCGCTATGCTCTAAAAGATATAAGTGAAGCACTAGAGCAAACGACAAACTACTCCGAAAGATATAAGTGAAGATCAATGAGTAGTTAAATAATTATGCAACTATGTGAAGACTCTCTAACATTTAAGAATTTCAAATCTTGGTATTTTATTCAAACAGCAAGCAAAACAAAAGAAAATAAAATGATGCTCCAAGCAAAACAAATATCATGTGGTGAATAAAAATATAGCTCCAAGTAAAGTTACCGATGAATGAAGACGAAAGAGGGGATGCCATCCGGGGCAACCCCAAGCTTAGGCTATTGGTTGTCCTTGAATATTAGCTTGGGGTGCCTTGGGCATCCCAAAGCTTAGGCTCTTGCCACTCCTTATTCCATAGTCCATCGAATCTTTACCCAAAACTTGAAAACTTCACAACACAAAACTCAACAGAAAACTAGTAAGCTCCGTTAGTATAAGAAAATAAATCACCACTTTTGGTACTGTTGTGAACTCATTCTAAATTCATATTGTTGTAATATCTACTGTATTCCAACTCCTCTATGGTTCATGCCCTCCGATACTACTCATAGATTCATCAAAATAAGCAAACAACACAATGAAAATAGAATCTGTCAAAAATAGAACAGTCTGTAGTAATCTGTATCATTCAAATACTTCTGTCACTCCAAAAATTCTTTAAAAAATTAGTGGACCTGAGGAATTTGTCTATTAATCATCTACAAAAATAATCAACCTAATCTCACTCTCTAGTAAAAAATGGCATCTAATCGTGAGCGCAAAAGTTTCTGTTTTTTACAGCAAGATCGCAAAGACTTCATCCAAGTCTTCCCAAAGGTTCTACTTGGAACAAACACTAATTAAAACATAAAACTACATTTAAACAGAGGCTAGATGAATTATTTATTACTAAACAGGATCCCCTAGCTAGGGATGATGATTTCAATGATGCTCACATAAAACATAAGAATTGAAACATAAAGAGAGCATCATGAAGAATATGACTAGCATATTTAAGTCTAACCCACTTCCTATTCATAGGGATTTTGTGAGCAAATAATTTATGGGAACAAGAATCAATTTGCATAGGAAGGTGAAGCAAGCAAAACTTCAAAACTTTAAGCACATAGAGAGGAAACTTGATATCATTGCAATTCCTACAAGCATATATTCCTCCCTCATAATAATTTTCAGTAGCATCATGAATGAATTCAACAATATAGCTATCACATAAAGCATTATTTTCATGATGCACAAGCACAGAAATTTTATTACTCCATACATAAGCAAATTTATTGTCGTGGATAATAGTGGGAGAAAACTCAACAAAATAACTATCATGTGGGGCATAATCAAATTGAATATTAAAATCAAGAAGACAACTTTCATGGCTATCATTATTCTTCATAGCATACATGTCATCACAATAATCATCATAGATAGCAACTTTGTTCACAAAATCAATTGGAAATTTGGACCCTCTTTCGAAATAGTGGATTCATCACTAAATAAAGTCATGAACTCTCCAAATCCACTTTCATAATTATCACAATAAGATTCAACACCCTCCAAAATAGTGGGATCATTACTTCCTAAAGTTGAAAGTCTTCCAAACCCACTTTCATCAATATAATCATCATAAATAGGAGGCATGCTATCATCATAATAAATTTGCTCATCAAAACTTAGGTTACAAAAAATATCATCTTCGTCAAACATAGCTTGCCCAAGCTTGTGGCTTTACATATGATTAGCATCATGGATATTCAAGGAATTCATACTAACAACATTGCAATCATGCTCATCATTCAAATATTTAGGTCCAAACATTCTAATGCATTCTTCTTCTAGCACTTGAGCACAATTATCAGAATCCTTATTTTCAGGAAAGACATTGAAAATATGAAGCATATGAGGCCTCCTTAATTCCATTTTGTTGTAGTTTTCATTTATAAACTAAACTAGTGATACAACACGAAACTAAAAGATTCGATTGAAAGATCTAAAGATATACCTTCAAGCGCTTACTTCCCCTGCAACGGCGCCAGAAAAAAGCTTGATGTCTACTATACAACCTTCTTCTTGTAGACGTTGTTGGGCCTCCAAGTGCAGAGGTTTGTAGAACAGTAGCAAATCTCCCTCAAGTGGATGACCTAAGGTTTATCAATCTGTGGGAGGCGTAGGATGAAGATGGTCTCTCTCAAACAACCCTGCAACCAAATAACAAAGAGTCTCTTGTGTCCCCAACACACCCAATACAATGGTAAATTGTATAGGTGCACTAGTTCGGCGAAGAGATGGTGATACAAGTGCAATATGGATGGTAGATAAAGGTTTTTGTAATCTGGAAATATTAAAACGGCAAGGTAACTAATGAAAAAAGTGAGCACAAACGGTATTGCAATGCATTGAGACAAGGCCTAGGGTTCATACTTTAACTAGTGTAAGTTCTCTCAACAATAATAACATAATTGGATCATATAATTATCCCTCAACATGCAACAAAGAGTCACTCCAAAGTCACTAATAGCAAAGAACAAACGAAAAGATTATTGTAGGATATGAAACCATCTCAAAGTTATCCTTTCTGATCAACCTATTCAAGAGTATGTAGTTAAATAACACGAAGCTATTCTTTCTGTTCAATCTATCATAGAGTTCGTACTAGAGTAACACCTTAAGACACAAATCAACTAAAACCATAATGTCACCTTGATACTCCAATGTCACCTTAAGTATCCGTGGGTATGATTATACGATATGCATCACACGATCTCATATTCATCTATTCAACCAACACAAAGAACTTCAGAGAGTGCCCCAAAGTTTCTACCGGAGAGTCAAGACAAAAACATGTGCCAACCCCTACGCTAAGTTCATGAGGTCACGGAACTTGCAAGTTGATCACCAAAACATACATCAAGTGGATCACGTGATATCCCATTGTCACCATAGATAAGCACATGCGAGACATACATCAAGTGTTCTCAAATCCTTAAAGACTCAATCCGATAAGATAACTTCAAATGGAAAACTCAATCCATTACAAGAGAGTAGAGGGGGAGAAACATCATAAGATCCAACTATAATAGCAAAGCTCGCGATACATCAAGATTGTGCCGAATCGAGAACACGAGAGAGAGAGAGAGATCAAACACATAGCTACAGGTACATACCCTCAGCCCCAAGGGTGAACTACTCCCTCCTTGTCAAGAAGAGCGCCGGAATAATGAAGATGGCCACCAGAGAGGGATTCCCCCCTCCGGCAGGCTGCCGGAATGGGTCTAGATTGGTTTTCGGTGGCTACAGAGGCTTGCGGCGGCAGAACTCCTGATCTAGGTTTCTTTCTGGAAGTTTTGGGTTATATAGGAGGTGTTGGAGTCAGGAACGAGTCAGGGGGTCCCCGAGGCGGCCACGGGGTAGGGGGCGCACCCAGGGTGTAGGGCGCGCCCCCACCCTCGTGGTGGCCTCGGGACACTTCTGGCCTAGCTTCGATACTCCATGGGCTTCTTCTGGTCCAAAAAAGATCTCCGTGAAGTTTCAGGTCAATTGGACTCCACTTGGTTTTCCTTTTCTGCAATACTCAAAAACAAGGAAAAAACAGAAACTGGCACTCGGCTCTAGGTTAATAGGTTAGTCCCAAAAATCATATAAAATAGGATATAAATGCATATAAAACATCCAAGGTTGATAATATAATAGCATGGAACAAATCAAAAATTATAGATAAGTTGGAGATGCATCAAGCATCCCCAAGCTTAATTCCTGCTCATCCTCGAGTAGGTAAATGATAAAAACAGAATTTTTGATGTGGAATGCTACGTAATATATTTATCCGTGTAATCCTATTTATTTTAGCAAGAATACTCAGATCCATAAGATTCAAGACAAAAGTTTAATATTGACATAAAAATAATAATACTTCAAGCATACTAACTAAGCAATTATGTCTTCTCAAACTAACAAGGCCAAAGAAAGCTTATCCCTACAAAATCATATAGTTTGGCTATGCTTCACTTTCGTCACACAAAAATGCTCTCATCATGCACAACCCCGATGACAATCCAAGCAATTGTTTCATACTTTAGTAATCTCAAACTTTTTTCAACTTTCACGCAATACATGAGCGTGAGCCATGGACATATCACTATGGGTGGAATAGAATATAATGATGGGGATTATGTGGAGAAGAAAAAAGGAGAAAGTCTCACATTGACGCGGCTAATCAACGGGCTATGGAGATGCCCATCAATTAATGTCAATGCGAGGAGTAGGGATTGCCTTGCGACGGATGCACTAGAGCTATAAATGTATGAAAGCTCAACAAAAGAAACTAAGTGGGTGTGCATCCAACTTGCTTGCTCACGAAGACCTAGGGCATTTGAGGAAGCCCATTATTGGAATATACAAGCCAAGTTCTATAATGAAAAATTCCCACTAGTATATGAAAGTGACAAAACAAGAGACTCTCTATCATGAAGATTTTGGCGCTACTTTGAAGCACAAGTGTGGAAAAAGGATATTAGCATTGTTCCTTCTTATTTTATTTTATTTTTCTTTTTTTGCCTTTATTTGGCCATTATTTTTGTTATTTTTTTATTTGACCTTTCCCTTTTTTATTTGGCCTTTCTTTTTTTTCCTTTTTTTCGGGACAATGCTCTATTAATGATGATCATCACACTTCTATTTATTTACAACTCAAAGATTACAACTCGACACTAGAACAAAATATGACTCTATATTCATGCCTCCAGTGGTGTACCGGGATGGGCAATGAATCAAGAGTAACATGTATGATAAATTATGCATGGTGGCCTTGCCACAAATACAATGTCAACTACATGATCATGCAAGGCAATATGACAATGATGATGTGTGTCATGATGAACAGAATGGTGTAAAGTTGCATGGCAATATATCTCGGAATGGCTATGGAAATGCCATAATAGGTAGGTATGGTGGCTGTTTTGAGGAAGATATAAGGAGGTTTATGCGTGACAGAGTGTATCATATCACGGGGTTTGGATGCACCGGCAAAGTTTGCACCAACTCTCGAGGTGAGAAGGGCAATGCACGGTAACGAAGAGGATAGCACTGATGGAAGGATGAGAGTGCGTATAATCCGTGGACTCAACATTAGTCATAAAGAACTCACATACTTATTGCAAAAATCTACAAGTCATCAAAAACCAAGCACTATGCACATGCTCCTAGGGGGATAGATTGGTAGGAAAATACCATCGCTCATCCCCGACCGCCACTCATAAGGAGGGCAATCAAAGAAACACCTCATGCTTCAAATTTGTCACACAACGGTTACCATACGTGCATGCTATGGGACTTGCAAACCACAACACAAGTATTTCTCATATTCACAATTACTCAACTAGCACGACTCTAATATTACCATCTTCATATCTCAAAACAATTATCAAGTATCAAACTTCTCATAGTATTCAATGCACTTATATGAAAGTTTTTATTATTCCCATCTTGCATGCCCATCATATTAGGACTAAGTTTGTAACCCAAACAAATTGCCATGTTGTTCTAAAAGACTCTCAAAATAATATAAGTGAAGCATGAGAGTTCTTCTATTTCTATAAAATAAAACCATCTCCATGCTCTAAAGGATATAAGTGAAGCACTAGAGCAAACGACAAACTACTCCGAAATATATAAGTGAAGATCAATGAGTAGTTAAATAATTATGCAACTATGTGAAGACTCTCTAAAATTTAAGAATTTCAGATCTTGGTATTCTATTCAAACAGCAATCAAAACAAAAGAAAATAAAATGACGCTTCAAGCAAAACACATAGAGAGGAAACTTGATATTGTTGTGAACTCATTCTAAATTCATATTGGTGTAATATCTACTGTATTCCAACTTCTCTATGGTTCATACCCTCCGATACTACTCATAGATTCATCAAAATAAGCAAATAACACAATGAAATAGAATCGGTCAAAAACAGAACAGTCTATAGTAATCTGTATCATTCGAATACTTCTGTCACTCCACAAATTCTGAAATAAATTGGTGGACCTGAGGAATTTGTCTATTAATCATCTTCAAAAATAATCAACCTAATCTCACTCTCCAGTAAAAACGGCAGCTAATCTCGTGAGCACAAAAGTTTCTGTTTTTTACAACAAGATCGCAAAGACTTCACCCAAGTCTTCCCAAAGGTTCTACTTGGCACAAACACTAATTAAAACATAAAACCACATTTATACAGAGGCTAGATGAATTATTTATTACTAAACAGGAGCAAAAAGCAAGGAACAAAAATAAAATTGGGTTTCCTCCCAACAAGCGCTATCGTTTAACGCCCCTAGCTAGGCATGATGATTTCAATGATGCTCAAATAAAAGATAAGAATTGAAACACATAGAGAGGAAACTTGATATCATTGCAATTCCTACAAGAATATATTCCTCCCTCATAATAATTTTCAGTAGCATCATGAATGAATTCAACAATATAGCTATCACATAAAGAATTATTTTCATGATGCATAAGCATTGAAATTTTATTACTCCCTACATAAGCAAATTTATTGCCATGGATAATAGTGGGAGCAAACTCAACAAAATAACTATCATGTGAGGCATAATACAATTGAAAATTAAAATCAAGAACACAAGTTTCATGGCTATCATTATTCTTCATAGCATACATGTCATCACAATAATCACCATAGATGGCAACTTTGTTCACAAAATCAATTGGAACCTCTTTCGAAATAGTGGATCCATCACTAAATAAAGTCATGACCTCTCCAATTCCACTTCCATAATTGCCACAATAAGATTCAACACCCTCCAAAATAGTGGGATTATTACTTCCTAAAGTTGACACTCTTCCAAACCCACTTTCATTAATATAATCAGCATAAATAGGCGGCATGCTATCATCATAATAAATTTGCTCATCAAAACTTGGGAGACAAAAAATATCATCTTTGTCAAACATAGCTTCCCCAAGCTTGTGGCTTTTCATATCATTAGCATCATGGATATTCAAGGAATTCATACTAACAACATTGCAATCATGCTCATCATTCAAATATTTAGTGCCAAACATTCTAATGCATTCTTCTTCTAGCTCTTGAGCACAATTATCGGAATCCTTATTTTCACTAAAGACATTGAAAAGATAAAGCATATGAGGCATCCTTAATTCCATTTTTGTATTTTTCTTTTATAAACTAAACTAGTGATAAAACAAGAAACTAAAAGATTCGATTGAAAGATCTAAAGATATACCTTCAAGCGCTAACTTCCCTGCCAACGGCGCCAGAAAAGAGCTTGATGTCTACTACACAACCTTCTTCTTGTAGACGTTGTTGGGCCTCCAAGTGCAGAGGTTTGTAGGACAGTAGCAAATTTCCCTCAAGTGGATGACCTAAGGTTTATCAATCCGTGGGAGGCGTAGGATGAAGATGGTCAGTCTCTTGTGTCCCCAACACACCCAATACAATGGTAAATTGTATAGGTGCACTAGTTCAGCGAAGAGATGGTGATACAAGTGCAATATGGATGGTAGATAAAGGTTTTTGTAATCTGAAAATATAAAAACAGCAAGGTAACTAATGAAAAAAGTGAGCGCAAACAGTATTGCAATGTGTTGAAACAAGGCCTAGGGTTCATACTTTAACTAGTGTAAGTTCTCTCAATAATAATAACATAATTGGATCATATAACTATGCCTCAAAATGCAACAAAGAGTCACTCCAAAGTCACTAATAGCGAAGAACAAACGAAAAGATTATTGTAGGATACGAAACCACCTCAAAGTTATCCTTTCTGATCAATCTATTCAAGAGTATGTAGTTAAATAACATGAAGCTATTTTTCCGTTCAATCTATCATAGAGTTCGTACTAGAATAACACCTTAAGACACAAATCAACCAAAACCCTAATGTCACCTAGATACTCCAATGTTACCTCAAGTATCCGTGGGTATGATTATACGATATGCATCACGCAATCTCATATTCATCTATTCAACCAACACAAAGAACTTCAAAGAGTGCCTGTAGCGACCAGACCTCAAATAGTCCAATTGCTGTGCTCCAGTGTCATCCCTGGATCAGTAATGCTGACACCGCACAATACTTGAAGGAATTATAACAGAGTAGCAATCACACACTTATTACAACGAGTGTCTCAAAAGAGAGCTTATTACAATAAATATGGCTTAAGGCCATCTAATAACGATAACAGCGGAAGGCTTGGAAGATAAGTGAGTCCATCAACTCCAACGGCATCACTGTGTATAGAACCACGACCTAAAGGCACCTTACTCGTCATCTAAGAAGTCTGCAACATGAGCGTTGCAGCCCGAAATGGGTCAGCACATGGAATATGCTGGCAAAGTAACACATAGAGAGCAATGAACAAAAATATGCTATACTACATGCATATATGGCTGGTGGAAAGCTCTATGGTTACAGTTTTGCGTAAAGCCAATTTTTCCCTACCTTAAAGGAATAAATTTTATTTAACTATCATGGTAGTTGTTAAGTATTCAGAGTGTAGACACCTCTCAATCCCAATTAAACATCATCATTAAAAACCCAACAATATTAATTAGAGTAACATGATGAGATTCACATGATAATCCAAGTACTAGATACTCAAATTGTCCATAACCGGGGACACGACTAACCATGATTAGTTTATACACTCTACAGAGGTTTGCGCACTTTTCCCCACAAGACTCGATCTCCTCCGTTGGGATTCTCGCACTACATGGTGTTTGAGAAACAGATGACCGAGACATAGTCTTTCAGAAGTGCTAGCACCCTATGATCGGGTAGACCGTTACACCTACTTTCCCCTACATCTGCTAGTCTACCACTGTAAGAGTTCGCACGACTTAATCAACTATGCTAGAGCCCATTGTAGCTTGTGGCTGCAAACGGAAGTTTCTATTATGAATAATCTCATGATCCCTTTGAGCCTGGGTGGCGGTCCAAAAGAAAATCAGGCAATCGCTGGAATACCCAGGTGCCTCAATGCACCCAGATGTGTGTTTAAGTTGCCACCTTAGATAAACCATTAAGTTAACAATCTCACATCTGTCATGGAAACACTCACCCAATCCACATCTACTAGCATAGCATAGCAATATAAGCAAACGTAGAAGTAACTCCCAGGGTTTGATAAAGAAACAGGTAATAGGTACTACCTCATCTACTTCCCAAAACCCACAATTTAATTAGATACTAATCATGCATTGTTTGAGGATTGATCTAATGCAATAAAACTAGGTAATAGGAGGTATGATCAAAGTGTTACTTGCCTTGCTGATGATCCGCGAAACCTAGGGATTCGAAGTAGCAAGTGGCGCACTCCGGGTACTCTATCACAAACAAACAAGCATACAATAAGTACTCATATAATGCACAGGTAAAACTCAAATAAGAGGTCTAACCAGAAATTTCAACTTAAGAACTCCGGTTGGCAAAAAGAATCAAATCGAACGAAGCAACGAAAGTCAAACGGCGAAAGAAACAAGCTTCGTTTACTAATCCGGATCTAAATCAAATTTTACAGAGGCAAAAACTTGTTTGGGTTGGTTAAACGGAAAGAGGGTTTCGGGACGAAACTCCAGGCGCTTGAATCGCCTGATTCCGATAAACGAGCGAATAGTTATACTAGAACGAAAATCGGATCAGAAATCACGATCAGAAATAATCGTGGAAAATCCGAGAAAAAGAAAAACGACGAACAGATTAATGAACAAACGTTCGTTATCTGGAGCTAAACGATGAACGCATTCATTAAAATGAACGAACGAGCGAACACTCGCTATAAACTAAAACAAAAAAACCGATCTATCTAAAAAACGGATCTAAAAAAACCGAACGAAAACCGATGAAAACCAACAGTTTTCTAAAAAAACCGGCGGCGGCGGAATTGACCTCGACGGCGGCGGCGAGGCTCCGGCGTCGGGCGGCAGTGGCGCGGCATGGGGCTTGGGGCAGCACGGGGTGGCGGTGCGGCAAGGCG
>NC_041386.1:440858223-440877912 GCF_002162155.2 Triticum dicoccoides
CGGTGGCGCGCGGCAGCGGTGGTGGCGCGCGGCAGCGGCGGCGGCGGCGGGGCTGGCTAGGGTTAGGGTTCCGGTGCGGGCGGCTGGGCTAACGGGCTCGGGGTCGGCGCTAGATAAAGCCCGGCCGGAGGAGTCCGGGCCGAAACCGGCTCTAAGTCGGTTCGCATTTTTTTAAAATAATTTCGCGCAGAAAAACAAACAAAAGAAATACTAAACGGACTCCAAAAATCCCAGAATAAATTTTCCCCGGCTTCTAAAATCAAGCCGCACAGGATGAACATTTATTTGGGGCCTAAATGAAATTTTTAAAAAAACGCATTTTTCCTAAATTCAAATAAACTAGCAAATAAATCCAAAATAAAAACTTATTTCATTTTATTATTAAATACTCAATATTACTTTATTTTTGGGAAATTCATTTTATTCCCTCTCTCATATTTTTGTAATATAAATAATTGAAGATAAAAATAATTAAAATCAAATGATCCTATTTTCAAAATTTGAGAAAACTCAAACATGAAAATAACGAAATCCCCAACTGTCTTCGAGGGTCCTTGAGTTGCGTAGAATTTCTAGGATCAACCAAAATGTAATAAAATATGATATGCAATGATGATCTAATGTATAACATTCCAAATTGGAAATTTGGGATGTTACAAACCTACTCCCCTTAAGATGAATCTCGCCTTCGAGATTTGGGTTGGCTAGAAAATAGGTGAGGGTGGTCCTTCAGCAGATCTTCCTCTCGCTCCCAGGTGTCTTCATCCTCGGTGTGGTGGCTCCACTGAACTTTGCAAAACTTGATAACCTTGCTGCGGGTGACTCGGCTGGCATACTCAAGAATCTTGACTGGTTTCTCCTCATAGGTCAAATCATTGTCCAACTGAATCGCTTCCAGTGGCACTATATCTCTCAGCGGTATATCAGCCATCTCTACGTGGCACTTCTTCAACTGGGAAACATGGAACATGCCGTGAACTCCTGACAATCCTTCAGGAAATTCCAACTTGTAGGCTACTTCTCCCATACGCTCCAAAACCTTGTATGGTCCTACAAAACGTGGCGCTAATTTTCCCTTAACTCCAAAGCGCTTAACTCCTCAAAGTGGAGATACTCAAAGATAAACTCGGTCTCCGACTTCGTAAACTATCTCCTTGCATTTCGAATCCGTGTAGCTCTTCTACATGGACTGGGCTTCCTTGAGCCTATCGTGAATCAATTTCACCTTCTGTTCAGACTCCTTAATAAGATCCGGTCCAAACAACTGTCGGTCTCCAACTTCATCCCACGACAATGGGGTCCTGCACCTCCTTCCGTACAAGGCTTCGAAAGGGGCCATCTTCAAACTGGATTGATAACTGTTTTTGTAAGAGAACTCTGCGTATGGCAAATTTTCGTCCCAACTAGATCCATAATCTAGCACACAAGCTCTCAGCATATCCTCCAAAATCTGATTGACTCTCTCGGTCTGACCATCTGTGTGCGGATGAAAAGCTGTACTGAACTCTAGCCTGGTACCCAAAGTTTCATGCAACTGATTCCAGAACTTTGAGCTAAACTGGGTTCCTCTATCTGATAGAATGCTCCTTGGAACTCCATGCAGACATACGATCCTGGTCATGTATATCTTTTTCAACTTAGCACTGGTGTAGGTAGTCTTCACCGGGATGAAATGAGCTACCTTTGTCAAACAATCGACTACAACCCAAATCAAGTCATAGCCTGAACGAGTTCTGGGTAATCCCATAATAAAATCCATGCCTAACTTATCCCACTTCCATTCGGGTATTGGTAATGGCTGTAACAATCCTGTTGGCTTCTGATGCTCTGACTTTACTCTCTGACATACATCACAAACTGCTACATATTCTGCAATATCCTTCTTCATTCCGTTCCACCAGAAGGTATCCTTCAAATCCAAATACATCTTGGTATTTCCTGGGTGAATCGAATATGGTGAATCATGGGCTTCCTGCAGAATTAACTTCTTGATCTCCGGGTCATTGGGTACATGAACACGGTCTTCAAACCATAAGGTATCGTGTTCGTCCTCACGAAATCCTTTAACTTTTCCTTTGCTCATTTTCTCCTTTATAGAGGCAACCTCGTTGTCAGTCTTCTGAGCTTCTCTGATCTTATCCATCAAAGTAGACTGAATCTCCAATGCTGCTACAAAGCCTCTCAGGACTATCTCCAAACATAGATCATGAAGATCCTCGGCTAACTCCCTTGGTACATCTCCCGTCATTAGGGTGTTGACATGGCTTTTACGGCTCAACTCGTCAGCTACTACGTTAGCCTTTCCGGGATGGTAATGCAATCTCATATCATAATCCTTGATGAGCTCCAACCATCTCCTTTGCCTGAGATTCAACTCCTTCTGCGTGAAAATATACTTCAAACTCTTGTGATCCATGTACACCTCAAAATGGTTTCCAATGCGAAAATGTCTCCAAGTCTTTAATGCATGCACTACGGATGCTAACTCCAAATCATGAGTGGCATAATTCAACTCATGCGGCTTAAGTTGTCGTGAAGCATACGAAACAACTCTTCCTTCCTGCATAAGCACTGCTCCAAGTCCTCGACATGAAGCATCGCAATACACCTCATAATCCTTGTTCTGATCCGGCAGAGTCAACACTGGTGATGTAACCAAACATTTCTTCAACTCCTGGAAACTGGCCTCACATTCCTTAGTCCATTTGAACTTCGTATCCTTCTTCAACAACTCCGTCATAGGCTTCGCAATCTTCGAGAAATTTTCAATGAATCTCCGGTAGTATCCCGCGAGTCCAAGAAAACTCCGGATCTCTCCAACTATTTTTGGTGCTTCCCAATTTGTCATAGTGTCAACCTTGGTGGGATCTACTACTATACCTTCTCCGAATATAACATGTCCGAGGAATCCAACTTCCTTCAACCAAAATTCACATTTGCTAAACTTGGCATATAACTGATGTTCTCTGAGCTTCTCAAGTACCAAACGCAAATGCTCCTTATGCTCCTCTTCATTCTTCGAGTAAACTAGAATATCATCAATGAACACTACGACGAACTTATCCAAAAACTCCATAAATACTTTGTTCATCATGTTCATAAAATATGCAGGCGCGTTAGTCAGTCCAAATGACATAACGGTGTACTCGTACAACACATACCTGGTGGTAAAAGCTGTCTTAGGTATATCATGTTCTCGAATCTTCAACTGATGGTATCCTGATCGCAGATCGATCTTGGAAAATACCTTAGCTCCTTTCAACCGGTCAAATAGATCATTGATCATCGGTAGTGGGTACTTGTTCTTGATTGTTACTTCGTTCAATCCTCGATAATCAACAACCATCCTTAACGATCCATCCTTTTTCTCCACTAAAAGTATTGGCGATCCCCAAGGCGAAGAACTTGGGAGAATATATCATTTATCTAGTAACTCCTTAATCTGCTTCTTAATCTCCTCCAAATCTTTTGCGGGCATCCTGTATGGTCTCTTAGATATTGGCCCTGTGCCTGGCAAAAGCTCAATTTAAAAACTCAATGTCTCTATCCGGTGGCATGCCTAGCAATTCCTCTGGAAACACATCAGGGAAATCCTTTACCACTGGTACTTCCTCTTGCACAACTCCTGTTAACGAATTTACTTGAGTCCTCTTCGGCATATGCCAGGATACATACTTGATCCTTCTTCCTTCTGGGGTGGTGAGCAAAATCGACTTACTGGCACAATCGATGTTTCCTCCATACAACGATAGCCAATCCATACCCAGAATTACATCCAAACCTTGTGATTCCAAAATGACTAAATCCGAGGGAAACACATGCCTACCTATAGTCAATGGCACTTGAAAACATCCTTTACTGGCCATGTACTCCGCTCCTCGTGAGCTTACTAACATAGGTGCTCTAAGAACTTTGGTGGGCAGGTTATACTTATCCATGAATTCCCTTGATATGTATGAATGCGATGCACCAGTATCAAAAAGAACGATTGTAGTAAAAGACTTAACCAAAAACTTACCGATTACTGCATCCGGCTGCTCTTCAACCTCCTCCACGTTAACGTGGTTCACCTGTCCCCTATTGAAAGGGTTCGGCTTCTTCCCAGAGCTTCCATTGACATTCCCATTCTGGGCTTCAGGACATTCATTGGCATAATGTCCGGTCTTCTGGCACTTAAAGCAAGTGACTTGGCTCAGGTCTCTTTTGGCTGGGGTTGATGGGTTGGTACGGTTCTGGCCGTTGCTTCCTCCATTCCCATTACCATTCTTGGGGCCATTATGATTGTGCGAGCTACCTCCTCCATGGGTATGCTGAAAATGTCCTCCCAGTCTAGGGGTAAAACGTGGCTTCTGCTGAGCTCCAGAATTGTACTTCCTTTGTCCATACTTCCTCTTGCGGTTCTCAATTTGCTGTTGCTTCCCTTCAATCATAAGAGCACGATCTACCAACTCCTGGTAGTTGTTGAAGCTTGCTACCATCAACTGCATGCTCAACTCATCATTCAGTCCTTCCAGAAACTTCTCCTGCTTAGTTGCATCCGTAGCCACGTCATCTGGGGCATAATGTGCTAGCTTACTAAAGTCCACCACATACTGGCCAACTATTCGTCCTCCTTCGTGCAAGTTGCGAAACTCATGCTTGTTCATGGCCATAGCTCTTGCTGAAACATGGGCAGTACGGAAAGCCTGCTGAAACTGGTCCCAGTGATAGTGTCGATAGGGAAAGTGGTTGTGAAATTCTCCCACCATGATGTTGTGGGTCCGTCAAGCTGATGTGCGGCAAACATCACCTTTTTCGCATCTGTGCATCCTGTCGTGGTCAACTCCCTAACTGTCTTGCGGAGCCAATCATCTGCTACTATAGGCTCGGTGCTACTAGAAAACACCGGCGGATTCAACCTAAGAAAACGGGCAAAGTGGTCAACAGGTGGTGGTGGTGGTGGGTTGCTGTGGTTGTTCCCCTGATTCTGATTCTGGACTAGCAACTGCATCAACATATTCTGCTGCTGGATCAACTGAGTGAGCTCCGGTGGGAAGGTAAATCCGGGGTCACGTCTCGGAGGCATCTGATGGGTTTAGAAAATATGAGATTTAAGAATAGAGAGGGGTCTAGAGAGAAAACACTACCCATATGCACATGAGGCAAAAGCAAACATTTCACTTCATTCAATCAAACAAGGGCATATAATCGGTCTAACTATCGCAAAAGTGCTCGAACTACTATATTTACATGGTGGACTACTACTACTGATGGGGTGGTCTACTAGAAATATTCTTCGGTTGCAGACTCCATGATATCTGCTCCAGCTTCATCAACATAGTCATCATCGCTATCGTCTGGGTCCGAGTATGTGTCGTCGATGATGATGTAGTCTTCCGGGCGAATATCCTTGGGTTCTTCGTCTTCTTCTACTAGTGTAGGGCCTCCCATAAATATTCTGATCTTCTTGATTAGGTCGTCATTCTTCTTCACTAGTACTTTGATTTCCTCTTCATAATCTTCACGTGTAGCCTTGAGTTCTTCCTCCAGTTCCTTGATTCTTGTCCTTGCCTTCTTCAGATCTATCATGTCTGCGCACATCTGGTTCTCCTAACGTCGAATGTGCTGGTTCAGCTCCTGGATAAAAGCTGCAATTGATCTATCCTTCTTCGTTTTGATCATCTCCCATTGCTCATCTCGGCGCCCACAAATCTGGTAGATAGTATCCTTGAGATCATTGCGGTAAACTTCTCCAATACGTCCCATGGCGATGTGAGCTGCCATCCTCTTTCCTAGACTCCGGGTTGGTGCATCAAAGGAAAACTCTATGGGCTCAGTGACTGGCATGAATGTCCTTCCTGGAACTTGAACTTGAATCATCCAGCGCTCCTCTTTTGGTAAAGTGGTGTTGTAGGTTCCGGTGAAGCTTGGTACTCCGATGTTCAGGTATCTAGCGACTTCCTTCAAATGACGTCCAAAGGGTGTATCTTCATCCGGTTGCGTGAACTTTTTCCTTGCATCCGCCATCCTAAAAGAGTAGAAAAGATGAGGAGTCAGAATGGGAAGAGTGAGTAGTGATCTAGGGCTTTAGCTTAGTGGTCGTGTCCTACAGTCAGCGTGTGTTCTGATACCATCTTGTAGCGACCAGACATCAAACCGTCCAATCTATGTGCTCCAGTGTGATCCCTGGATTAGTAATGCTGACACCACAGAGTACTTGAAGGATTTATAACAGAGTAGCAATCACACACTTATTAGAACGAGTGTCTCAAAAGAGAACTTATTACGATAAATATGGCTTAAGTCCATCTAATAACGATAACAGCGGAAGGCTTGGAAGATAAGTGAGTCCATCAACTCCAACAGCATCAATGAGTATAGAACCACGACCTAAAGGCACCTTACTCGTCGTCTGAGAAGTCTGCAACATGAACGTTGCAGCCCGAAACGGGTCAGCACATGGAATATGTTGGCAAAGTAACACATAGAGAGCAATGAACAGAAATATGCAATACTACATGCATATATGGCTGGTGGAAAGCTCTATGGTTACAATTTTGCGTAAAGCCAATTTTTCCCTACTTCAAAGGAATAGATTATATTTAACTATCATGGTAGTTGTTAAACAATGAGAGTGTAGACACCCTCTCAATCCCAATTAAACATCATCATTAAAAACCCAACAATATTAATTAGAGTAACATGATGAGATTCACATGATAATCCAAGTACTAGATACTCAAATTGTCCATAACCGGGGACACGACTAACCATGATTAGTTTATACACTCTGCAGAGGTTTGCACACTTTTCCCCACAAGACTCGATCTCCTCCGTTGGGATTCTCGCACTACATGGTGTTTGAGAAAAGGATGACCGAGACATAGTCTTTCAGAAGTGCTAGCACCTTACGATCGGGTAGACCGTTACACCTAATTTCCCCTACATCTGCTAGTCTACCACTGTAAGAGTTCGCACGACTTAATCAACTATGCTAGAGCCCATTGTAGCTTGTCGCTGCAAACGGAAGTTTCTAGTATGAATAATCTCATGATCCCTTTGAGCCTGGGTGGCGGTCCAAAAGAAAAATAGGCAATCGCTGGAATACCTAGGTGCCTCAATCCACCCAGATGTGTGTTTAAGTTGCCACCTTAGATAAACCATTAAGTTAACAATCTCACATCTGTCATGGAAACACTCACCCAATCCACGTCTACTAGCATAGCATAGCAATATACGCAAATGTAGAAGTAACTCCCAGGGTTTGATAAAGAAACAGGTAATAGGTACTACCTCATCTACTTCCCAAAACCCACAATTTAATTAGATCCTAATCATGCATTGTTTGATGATTGATCTAATGGAATAAAACTAGGTAATAGGAGGTATGATCAAATTGTTACTTGCCTTGCTGATGATCCGCGAAACCTAGGGATTCGAAGTAGCAAGCGGCGCACTTCAGGTACTCCATCACAAACAAACAAGCATACAATAAGTACTCATCTAATGCACAGGTAAAACTCAAATAAGAGGTCTAACCAGAAAGTTCAACTTAAGAACTCCGGTTGGCAAAAATAATCAAATCGAACGAAGCAACGAAAGTTAAACGGCGAAAGAAACAAGCTTCTTTTACTAATATGGATCTAAGTCAAATTTTGCAGAGGCAAAAACTTTTTTGAGTTGGTTAAACGGAAAGAGGGTTTCGAGATGAAACTCCAGGCGCTTGAATCGCCCGATTCTGATAAATGAGCGAAAAGCTATACTAGAACGAAAATTGGATCAGAAATCATGATCAGAAATAATCGCGGAAAATCCGAGAAAAAGAAAAACGACGAACAGATTAACGAACGAACGTTCGTTATCTGGATCTAAATGATGATCGCGTTCGTTAAAACGAACGAACGAGCGAACACTCGCTAAATAAACTAAACCGGAAAAAACCAATCTATCTAAAAAACAGATCTAAAAAAACGAACGAAAACCGGTGAAAACCAACGGTTTTCTAAAAAAACCGGCAGTGGCGGCGGAATCGACCTCGACGGCGTCGGGCGGCGGTGGCGCGGGGCGTTGGGCGGCACGGGGCGGCGGTGCGGCGCGGCGTCCGTGGCGGCAGTGGCGCGCGGCAGCGGCGGCGGCGGCGGGGCTGGCTAGGGTTAGGGTTCCGGTGCGGGCGGCTGGGCTAACGGGCTCGGGGTCGGCGCTATATAAAGCCCGGTTTGCATTTTTTTAAATAATTTCGCGCAGAAAAACAAACAATAGAAATACTAAGCGGACTCCAAAAATCCCGAAATTAATTTTCCCCGGCTTGTAAAATCAAGTCACACATGATGAACATTTATTTTGGGCCTAAATGCAATTTTGAAAACACGCATTTTTCCTAAATTCAAATAAAATAGCAAATAAATCCAAAATAAAAACTTATTTGATTTTATTATTAAATCCTCAATATTTCTTTATTTTGAGAAAGTCATTTTATTCCCTCTCTCATATATTTGTAACAGAAATAATTGAAGATAAAATAAATAAAATCAAATGATCCTATTTTCAAAATTTGAGAAAACTCAAATATGAAAATAACGAAATCCCGAACTCTCTCCGAGGGTCCTTGAGTTGCGTATGATTTCTAGGATGAACCAAAATGCAATAAAATATGATATGCAATGATGATCTAATGTATAACATTCCAAATTGGAAATTTGGGATGTTACATTGCCCCAAAGTTTCTACCGGAGAGTCAAGATGAAAACGTGTGCCAACCCCTATGCATAAGTTCACGAGGTCACGGAACTTGCAAGTTGATCACCAAAACATACATCAAGTGGATCACGTGATATCCCATTGTCATCACAGATAAGAACATGCAAGACATGCATCAAGTGTTCTCAAATCCTTAGACTCAATCCGGTAAGATAACTTCAAAGGAAAAACTCAATCCATTACAAGAGAGTAGAGGGGGAGAAATATCATAAGATCCAACTATAATAGCAAACTCGCGATACATCAAGATCATGCCGAATAAAGAACACGAGAGAGAGAGAGAGAGAGAGATCAAACACATAGCTACTGGTACATACCCTCAGCCCCGAGGGTGAACTACTCCCTCCTCGTCATGAAGAGCGCCGGGATGATGAAGAGGGCCACCGAAGAGGGATTCCCCCCTCCGGTAGGGTGCCGGAATGGGTCTAGATCGGTTTTCGGTGGCTAGAGAGGCTTACAGCAGCGGGACTCACGATCTAGGATTCTTTCTGGAAGTTTTGGGTTATATAGGAGGTGTTGGAGTCGGGAACAAGTCAGGGGGGGCGAGGAGACCATGAGGTAGGGGCGCACCCAGGGGGGTAGGGCGTGCCCCCCACCCTTATGGTGGCCTCGGGACTCTTCTGGCCCAGCTACGGTACTTTGTGGGCTTCTTCTGGTCCAAAAATGATCTCCGTGAAGTTTCAGGTCAATTGGAGTCCTTTTAGTTTTCCTTTTCTGCAATACTCAAAAACAAGGAAAAACAGAAACTGGCACTGGGCTCTAGGTTAATAGGTTAGTCCCAAAAATCATATAAAATAGCATATAAAACATCCAAGGTTGATAGTATAATAGCATGGAACAATCAAAAATTATAGATACGTTGGAGTCGTATCACCCCTTTTCTTCAGAGTTGTCATAGGAGTTGGTTCAGGAAGTGTCCAATCATTATCATTACTCAACATATTATTCAATAGCAATTCAGCTTGATCAACAGTTCTTTCCCTGAAAACACAACCAACACAACTATCCAGGTGGTCTCTAGAGGCGTCGGTTAGTAGATTATAAAAGATATCAAGTATTTCATTTTTCTTGAGAGGATGATCAGGCAAAGCATTATGTAATCCGAGAAGCCTCCCCCAAGCTTGTGGGAGACTCTCTTCTTCAATTTGCACAAAATTATATATATCCCTTAACGCAGCTTGTTTCTTATGAGAGGGGAAATATTTAGCAGAGAATTAATAAATCATATCCCGGGGACTACGCACACAACCAGGATCAAGAGAATTAAACCATGTTTTAGCATCACCCTTTAATGAGAACGGAAATAACTTAAGGATATGGTAGTAAAGAATTTTTTCCTCATTAGTGAAGAGGGTAGCTATATCATTTAATTTAGTAAGATGTGCCACAACAGTTTCAGATTCAGAGTTATAAAAAGGATCAGATTCAACCAAAGTAATTAACTCAGGATCGACAGAGAAATCATAATCCTTATCGGAAATACAGATAGGTGAAGTAGCAAAAGCAGGGTCATATTTCATTCTAGCATTCAAAGACTTTTCTTTCAACTTAGCTAACAGTTTCTTAAGATCATATCTATCATTGCAAGCTAAAAGATCTCTAGTCGTTTCTTCATCAATAACATAACCCTCAGGCACAACAGGCAATTCATATCTAGGGGGAGAATCTTCATCATCACTTTCATCAATATTATCAGTTTCAATAATTTCATTCTCTCTAACCCTAGCATGTTGTTCATCAAGAAATTCACCTAATGGCACAGTATTATCAAGCATAGAAGTAGTTTCATCATAAGCATCATGCATAGTAGAAGTGGCATCATCGATAACATGCGACATATCAGAATCAATAGCAGGTGTAGGTGTTGCAAATTCACTCATAACAGAAGGTGAATCAAGTGTAGAGCTAGATGGCAGTTCCTTACCTCGCCTCGTAGTTGAGGGAAAAATCTTGGTTCTTTCATCCTTCAAGTTCCTCATAGTGATCAACAGATATAAATTCCAAGTGACTCAAAGAATAGAGCTATGCTCCCCCGCAACAGCACCAGAAAATAGTCTTGATAACCCACAAGTATAGGGGATCGCAACAGTTTTCGAGGGTAGAGTATTCAACCCAAATTTATTGATTCGATGCAAGGGGAGCCAAAGAATATTCTTAAGTATTAACAGTTGAGTGGTCAATTCAACAACATCTGAAATACTTAATATCTGTAGCAAAGTATTTAATAGAAAAGTAATATGTAAGTAGCGGTAACGGTGGCAAAAGTAACAGTATTGGTTTTGTAGTGATGGTAACACTAGCAACGGAAAAGTAACTAAGCAAAGATCAATATGTGAAAAGCTCGTAGGAAATGGATAAGTGATGGATAATTATGTCGGATGCGATTCCTCATGCAACAGTTATAACATAGGGTGACACAGAACTAGATCCAGTTCATCAATGTAATGTAGGCAGTTATTCTGAATACAGTCATACGTGCTTATGGAAAAGAACTTGCATGACATCTTTTGTCCTACCCTCCCGTGGCAGCGGGGTCCTATTGGAAACTAAGGGATATTAAGGCCTCCTTTTAATAGAGTACCAGACCAAAGCATTAACACTTAGTGAATACATGAACTCCTCAAACTAAGGTCATCACTGGGAGTTGTCCCGATTATTGTCAGTTTGGGGTTACCGGGTCATACACATAGTAGGTGACTATTGACTTGCAAAATAGGATCAATTACTCACATATATTCATGAAAACATAATAGGTTCAGATCTGAAATCATGACACTCGGGCCCTAGTGACAAGCATTAAGCATAGCAAAGTCATAGCAACATCAATCTCAGAACATAGTGTGTACTAGGGATCAAACCCTAACAAAACTAACTCGATTACATGATAAATCTCATCCAACCCGTCACCGTCCAGCAAGTGTACGATGGAATTACTCACACACGGCGGTGAGCATCATGAAATTGGTGATGGAGGAAGGTTGATGATGACTGAGGGAGCCCTGCATTAGGGGGTCTCCGGACAGCTGGACTATTGAACTATGAAGATTCAAGATTGAAGACTTCGTCTCGTGTCCGGATAGGACTCTACTTGGCGTGGAAGGCAAGCTAGGAAATATGGATATGTATATCTCCTCCTTTGTAACCGACCTTGTGTAACCCTAGCCCCCTCCGGTGTCTATATAAATCGGAGGGTTTTAGTCCGTAGGACAACATACAATCATACCATAGGCTAGCTTCTAGGGTTTAGCCTCTTTGATCTCGTGGTAGATCAACTCTTGTAATACTCATATCATCAAGAACAATCAAGCAGGACGTAGGGTATTACCTCCATCAAGAGGGCTCGAACCTGGGTAAACATCATGTCCCCTGCCTCCTGTTACCATCCGCCTTAGACGCATAGTTCGGGAACCCCTATCCGAGATCCACCGGTTTTGACACCGACATTGGTGCTTTCATTGAGAGTTCCACTGTGTCGTCATCATAAGGAGGATGGCTCGCCTCGTTGTCAAGAACAACATCACCTCTGGGGGAACCCCTGGCTGTAGGCCAAACTCTCCGACTAGGCGGCTTTGTCATGACCGCCCGCTCGGCCGCGGCACCGACGATGACTTCTCGGGTCATCAAATATAGCCTCCACATCAGCTCGAAATTTGCCGAGAAGATGGATCCAATGGAGCTTTCCTCTTAGAATGAGCTCTTGGATCGCATCGCCGCACTAGGAGTCACTACGGACTATGATCGGATCGGGCTTAAACCTGACCAAAGGGAGATTAACTCTCCGCCGGTCACCCATCAGATAGCGGTGGTGGAGGAGCAATGCGGTGATTCTCCCTCTATCCTGAGGACGAACTATGTCCGGATTCCCGAGCTCCCCGAGCCGGATAGTCGCTCACGGGAGGACACCGCCCTAACCCTGAATCCAGAATCAGGCCGCATACCGAACCCACAGGGCAACATCCCGGAGCCCGAACTTACAAGATCGGAAACTCCCCTTCCCCGGGATCATAGATTGGGTGAAGGTCTGGACTTAAATCCACCCACCCACCCAGATACAAATGATCTTTCTCACATTAAGCAAGCGCCCCAAGAGATAGTACATCACTATTGGGCCAGATTCCTCCTTGTAATGAACAAGGTCAAGGACTGTCGCGAGGAAGATGCAATTTCGTTCTTTTGCAACAATTGCACGGACAAGGGAGTCCTCAACGCCATAAGTCGCCGTGACGTAGCACACTTCGCTGACTTGGCGGCCATAGTACGGAAATACTGTGCGATGGAAAGTGCCTGGAAAACCCAAATGCAATTTTGGGATAATCTGGCTCTGACAAAACCCCCAGTCCGAACTAAAAGGGTGCACTCTCATAAGTCGCCCAACTCAATTACAAAGAAGCAAAAGCCCACTACAGGGCGTGGAACCGTATTGGAGGGATGGCTTAACGGGCCCTGCAAAATCTATAGTACAATGGATAACATATCAACACACAGCCTTAGACCATGTAGGGTACTCCGGCAGGTGGCCAAAAGCGGTGAGGATCTTCTCACGCAAAATACCTCAGAGCACCTTCCCACAGATAACAATACAGTATTAACGGTCTTTGAGACCTTCGCCTCAAATAATAGGCGTAAGTGAGCACTCCTCAGCCTTGCCGAAGTCTGCCACGTGGCAGCAATAAATCCATGGAGCGACACAGCTATCACCTTCAATGCCAGTGATGAACCTAAATTCCGAACAGCCCGAGCACCAGCCGCTTTGGTCCTCGGTCCAATTGTGGACGACTTTCGGCTCACTAAGGTGCTCATGGACGACGGCAGCGGATTAAACCTCATTTATGAGGAAACTCTCCAAAAAATGGAAATAGACAGAACCGTATTGAGCAAAGCAGTACGACCTTCCGAAGAATCATCCCTAGTCGGGAGGTACGTTGCGCTGGGAAAATCACACTTGATGTGGTATTCGGCACTCCGGAGAATTACAGGTCCGAAGAAATTACATTCCAAGTGGCCCCGTTTAGTAGCTGATACCACGCCCTTCTAGGGCGGGAGGCATTCATTATTTTTCAAGCCATACCCCATTACGGGTACATGAAGCTCAAAATGCACGGACACAATGGAATCATCACTCTAGCCAGTGATCCGGACATAGCACTCCGCACCGAGAACAAAATAGCCGCACTAGCCCTCGAGGCATTATCCGAAGCCCTTGTGGCGGAGGAGTTAACCGCGATGCGCTCCACGGTGGACAAGGACGACGTGATACTAGACAAAAGATCCAAGTCCACCTCCTTTAAACCAGCAGACGAAATAGTTAAATTCCAAGTCCATCCAACGAACCCTACAAAAACAGCATCCATTGGGGCACAGTTAGACCCCACTGTAGACGCCGCACTAAGGGAGTTTCTACGCGAGAATTGGGATATATTTGCCTGGCATCCTTCAGACATGCCAGGAATCCCATGCAGATTGGCCGAGCATAGCCTTAATATTCTAAAAGGATTCAAGCCGGTCAAGCAGACTCTTCGGCGTTTCTCTGAACCTAAGTGACAAGCCATGGGAGAGGAGCTGGCCAAGCTACTGGAAGCCGGATTTATTAAAGAAATAAAACATCCGGATTGGCTAGCAAACCTGGTGATGGAACCAAAGAAGGACAAATCCTGGCGTCTATGTGTCGACTTCAAAGACCTTAATAAGGCTTGCCCAAAGGATCCCTTCCCACTCCCTCGCATCGATCAAATCATCGACGCTACCGCAGGACACGAATCATTGTGCTTCCTCGACGCATACTCCGGTTACCACCAGATTAAGATGGCGGAGTCTGATCAAGCCACAACAGCATTTATCACGCCATACGGCCCCTTCTATTTTAACACAATGCTCTTCAGGCTCAAAAACGTCGGCGCAACATATAAGCGCATGATCCAGACATGTCTGGAAAAGCAGATCGGTAAGACTGTGGAGGCATATGTAGACGATGTCGTCATTAAAACCAGACACATCGACTCTTTAATAGATGACTTGAGGCTCACGTTCACCAATCTCCGAACATACGACATTAACCTCAATCCGGAAAAATGCGTTTTCGGCGTTCCCACCGGAAAGCTCCTGGGCTTCATCGTCTCTAGTAGAGGAATTGAAGCAAATCCGGATAAAATCCGAGCTCTCTCGCAGTTGGCTATCCCAACTGACCTCAAGAAAATCCAGAAATTGACTGGATGTGTGGCGGTGTTAAGCCGCTTTATCTCCCGATTACGAGAAAAGGCACTTCCCCTATATCACCTTCATCGGCGCACCGAACACTTCGAGTGGACGGACACAGCCACGGCCGGACTAGAAGAAATAAAAGCCATCCTAGCCACCAACCCAATCTTGGCCGCGCCAACTGTTGGCAAACCAATGCTATTATATATATATAGCGGCAACTCACCAAGTTGTAAGCGCAGTGCTCGTCGTGGAACGAGAGATGGACGGACATAAATTCCCACTTCAAAAGCCGGTATAATATGTATCCACCGTCCTCACTCCATGCAAATCACGGTACCCACATTACCAAAAGATAGCATACGCGATATTTATGGCATCCCGGAAATTACGATACTACTTTCAAGAGTGTTCGATTACGGTGGCCTCTGAAGTACCACTCAATGACCACGATGCCACGGGCCGGATTGCCAAATGGGCCATCGAGCTTCTCCCGTTCGATATAACATATAAGCCACAACGAGCCATTAAGCCGCAAGTACTGGCCGATTTCGTAGCCGAATGGACAGAAGCCAAACTCCCTAAAGAGTATGGCGCATACTCCAATTGGATCATGCACTTCGACGTCTCTAAAATGCTGGCTGGTCTGGGGGCTGGCGTCGTCCTGACGTCCCCCACTGGAGATATGGTGCAATACGTGCTCCAAATACTATATACAGACTCCAACAACGCAGCCGAATACAAGGCCCTATTACACGGCCTCCGGATGGCAGTCTCCATGGGCATCCAATGCCTAGAGGTGCGTGCGGACTCGAACCTCGCAATATCCCAAATAAATGGAGACTTCGATGCCAAGGATCTGAAAATGGCGGCATATCGCAACGCCGTCCTCAAAATGTCAGCTCGGTTCAAGGGGCTTGAATTCCACCATGTGGCTCGGGAAAACTACCAGGCGGTGGACATCCTAGCCCGTATCGATGCCAAACGCGACCCTGTACCACCGAACATCTTCCTGGAAAGATTGTTTAAACCATCTGTGGTATGGGAAGGGGACACTGGCAAAAATAGTCCGGACCCGGCCACAACCCGAGATACCGAATACTCTGACACAATCGGAGGCTATGCTACCGAAATAACACCTTCAGCCCACGTGATAATGGCCATCATTGCCCCATGGACAGAACCATTCCTGGCCTACCTAACCAGACAGGAATTACCCGAGGACGAAAATGAGGCCCGCTGCATAGTGCGACGATCTAAAGCCAACAAGGTCGATGAGGGAGAGCTTTACAAGAAAAGCACAACCGGAGTCCTTCAAAGGTGCATCTCCGAAGTCGAAGGGTGGAAGCTTTTGGCAGAAATCCATGCCGGACTCGGCGGCCACCACGCCGCAGCCCGGGCCCTTGTAAGCAAGGCCTTCCGTACAGGTTTTTATTGGCCGACGGCCCAGGCAGATGCACAGCATCTGGTACAACATTGTGTCGATTGCCAGCTTTTTGTAAACCAAAGCCACATGCCACCTACCGCCCTCCAAACAATCCCCATTACTTGGCCCTTTGCGGTCTGGGGGCTCGATATGGTCAGACCCCTCAAAGCGGGAACCCATAAGAAAAAATACATAGTGGTCATGGTGCATAAATTCACCAAATGGATAGAAGCCAAACCTGTCAAAACGGCTGAATCCGGACCGGTGATAGACTTCATATCCGGGGTTGTACACCGTTATGGCGTCCCCCACAACATCATCACTAACAATGGCACGAACTTTACAGCCGACAAGGTGAAACTTTCGTGCAGCAACATGGGCATCAAGCTCGATTATGCTTTTGTCTATCATCCGCAAACTAACGATCAAGTCGAACGAGCGAATGGTCTTATCATGAGCGGCATTAAACCTAGATTAGTATGAATCAGACACTCATTGGGTAGAGGAGCTCGACTCCGTACTTTGGGGGCTGCGGACCACGCCGAATCACACCACCGGATACACACCGTTTTTTATGGTGTACGGCGCTGAGGCGGTGCTGCCTTGCGACATAATTCATGACTCACCTCGAGTGTGCATGTATGAAGAAAGAGAGGTCGAGCTCGATCGGCAGGACAGTTTGGATGCCACGGAGGAGGAGCGCGACGTGGCAAAAGCCCGTTCCGCATTCTATCAGCAACAGTCTCAAAGGTATCAAAGCAGAGAAGTGCGAGCCAAAACCTATAACGTTGGCCTACGCCTACCGGAGAAGAAAAAGAACAAGCTCAAGCCCAAATGGGAAGGTCCCTTCATTATCGACCAGGTTCTGACCGGTGGAGCGTACCGTCTGTGGGATGCATCGGATAATTGACTCGAGTCAAACCCATGGAACGCAGCCAGACTACGAAGATTCTATGCCTAGCGCCGGACTCTATGTTTGTCTCCTCACCTCCATCAATTTTTTACACATTTGTTTTCTCTCTCTTTCTTTCTCTTTTTTCTCTTTGAGGCCCTAAAGGGCTACACTTGTGTCTTGGTTACACAATCTTGACGCGCTAACCACGCTCAATATACCTGGGGGCTTCTCATACAGAAGCTCAATTTAATAACCCTTCCGGGCTTTATGCCCCGCACATGTGTTATTCTTCCGCATGTACCTTTTTTCGCCATTATATGCATCGATACGACTTAAGTTTTGGCCAAGATGGGTTGCCTGGCTCTTATATTTATGCCCTACGTTCTCGTTAATTCGGCTAGGGCATAAGGGGAGAACCTCTGCGATTGTTACTGCCGGGTCAGCCGCATGTGTACCTCAGACTGGGTGAAGCCGAAAGCTAGCCTTCTTAAGGGAATATTCGATCGGTGAATAAAAGATGACTTTCATTTAAATTACTACACGCCCCCAGATGTTTTTAGCCCGCGTCCCGCAGTTCGGACATGCACATTAGGGCATGCGTACCTAGGGAAAGGAACCCTTAACGGAACTATTCTCCCTGTAGATGTTTCTTACTATCCATGTAATATAACATAGCTAGTTGGGTACTTTTCTGTTCAAGCACTTATGACCCCTACGCCTGGCTTCCATGCATACCCCGGTTTTTATATAACCGAGTGGGTATTCGGATACACTTCGGACTATCGGGTCCAGAGGTCGAAGCGAAAAGGTCCGCCATGACAAATGATTTACAATCCGGCTAGGGACATTACATATGTCACTTGAAGTACACAGTCACTAAGACTGATTAAATTCTTCTTCCATACCATCCAATAGGCTGTCTAGCCTACAATCCCGTTGGGAATACTTTGCGGCTAATTCTACTAGATCATACACTAAACTGAAGGGGATCTCTTTCCCATCGGGCCCCACAGGTCCGACCTCGGCCATGTGGTTTGGGTCAGCCTTGGTATATCGTGTCTTCACCATAGCCCAGGCTTCCCTTGCACCCTGTCAGAAGGCTAATATCTTCCATAATCGAAAGCGCCGCCACGCTCCCTTGAGCTTCTCTATAAGCTCCCCCATGCCTCCTGGCGGGGGCACAGATGGCCACAAGGCTTGAGCAATACTCTGCATCACCTGCCGAACTTGTTCATGCAGTCGTGAGAGCTCTGGTAGAAGATCACTCGAAGACCAGGGCATCTCCTCCGCGGGACGACCCGTCAGCATACCTGCAGACATAACGCTGTTAGCAGGCTTCTTCGCTAAACTTCTTTAAAAAGTTCGTTCAAGCACTTACTAAAAATTCCACGCCGAAGCCGTTTATTCTCCTTCATGGAGTCCACAAGCTGGGCTCGGACATCCTTCAGTTCCACGCCCAGCCGGATATTAGCGTCTTGGAGATCATTTTTCTCCCGCCCGACTCGCGTCAGCACGCGCTCGCCAGCATTTCGCTGTCGATCATCACGTGCCATATCCGCCTCCACGGCCTCCGGATTCACTCCGGGGCCACCTGCAACATCTATTGTTAGGTGTGCATACATGCCCAATACTACCCGGTACCGATACACTACTAGGGAAAACCTTATACACAGAATCTTAGCAGCAACGTGGTCTAAAAACAGACGCTACTGCTAATTAGCAGCAACGAGCTTTAGAAAAGAGCGCTGCTAATGACTGAGTAGCAGTAGCACTCTAGGTGAAAAGAGCGCTACTACTATAATTGCCACAGTGGTACCTCCATGCTAGATATAGTAGTAGCGCCCTTCCCGTGGACGCGCTACTGCTAAAGAACTTAGTAGCAGCGGTTTTGCTCAAAACTCACTGCTGGTAAGTATGACCGCAACTAATTAAGTTTAGTCCCATACTGCTAAGCGAACAAGGTGTTTACCACCTTAAATATGTTGCTTCTCAACCTATCTCGAGCACTTGGTCTTCATTGAACTATATGTGTATGATTTATTGTTGCAATATGAATCCTTGCCTGTAACTATACAGGTACAGTGAGGATTCATGTTGACTCTTTAGATTATACACAAAAAGATCAATGATGACCAATGTATATTTTTTATGTTTTTACTAAACAAAAGAAATAACTGCTTCCATTAGCAGTAGCGGTTTTTCCCAAAACACGATGTAGATAAGTTAGCTGTAGCGCGTTTTCTGTACGTGCGCTACTGCTAGTTCGACTTAACCACCCCCCGCATCAAAATTTCGCTAAGTCCTCCATCCCCCCCCACCGGCCTGTTCCCCTACTCCCTGTCGCCGCCGCCCGAGCCCGAGCGCGCCTGCGCCCTCACCGCCGCCGCCGCCCGCCCTCAACCTCACCGCCGCCGCTCTCGACCACACTGTCGCCGCC
>NC_041386.1:440878223-440980401 GCF_002162155.2 Triticum dicoccoides
TGTATAATTAGCAGTAGTACATGTTAATTAGTAGTAGATGTAGTAGTTAGATGTTAATTAGTAGTAGTAGATGTGCTAGTTTCTTTCTATTTATAGTAAGTTTATATTTAGTAAGAACTAGTTGAATTAATAGAACTAGTTTAGTTTTAGTTGAACTAGTTAAGTTTTAGTTGAACTAGTATAGTAAGTAAATTAATAACTAGTTGAACTACTTCATTTTTAGAAAGAACTAGTTTTTTTCTTTTTATACTAAGTTTATATTTAGTAAGAACTAGTTGAATTAATAGAACTAGTTGAACATGCCATATTTGGTGTTATTTTTTAGTTTAAGTAATTATTTCATGTTTTGGTTACACCTCCGAGTGGCCTATGTTTTGCCGGAGTGTTGATTAATTTCCGTTCCGGCAAATTTCAGGCGCTCGATATGTCCTTTTTTAGCAAAGGTCATGCCGGATTTTTCCGTGAACTCTGGCATGACTTGTGCTAGAATATGTGGGAAATATCGAGTGGCCTGGATTTTCTTTGAAAAATAATGATCTAATTTAGGTTTTTTAGTACATATATTTAATTGTACAAGTTTAATCTTTGAATTATGAACGTAGGAAATGTCGTACTCGGACGACGACAGTCTCCCAGGGGAGTGCAGCTGGTGCCACGACGATCGAGGTATGTGCTACAGGTTCATTGAGCTGGACGAAGATCGGCGCTTCAGCATTAAGCTTGAGGAGACCTTCGATGTTGAAACGGTACGCAACAACGACAAGTGTTTTTTTTCATAATTAAGCATGACTTCAACTATTTCAACGTCTAATTTTCATCTTTTACAATTCGACTAGCTTATCCCATGCCATGCAAGACGCTATGTCTTGGAGAGGATGGGTTTTGAAGACCATGAAAATTTTCAAACAAAGAAAATACACCTAAGAACCCATCATGATATCGATTTCGTTGTAAATCTGTATAATTCTCAGAGCATAACCCATTTTGGTTGTCAAAATTGGGAAGCACTTTGCAAAATGTATGGTTTTTATGAGGGTATGATTGTCACCATGGATCTTGGTCATCCTGACCTCGAGCAAGACAATATGGACATTTGGGTCCTTGTTGATACGCTTCTGATTCTACCGCAATGTGAGTTTCTCAAACATAGTTAATAACTAATTTATATTCTTTATTTCAAAATAGTTGACAGCTTATTTCCATTGACAGCTTATTTTGAATCTTCAAAGAATGTGCAGAAGATGGTAGACAAAACCTACTACACTGATGGCTCCGAATTAACTTATAAGGAGAAAAATCATCTGATTGCTTATTGTACTTTTGTTGAGAATTACAATACCTATTATCGAACTCCTCCAAATTATGGTGAATATGTGCCACTAGTGCATGTGTTGAACCATGATAACTTCTATGGAGATACCCTGGTAAGATATTTTACTATTACGACATCCGTGCATCTTTTGCATACTTTTAAAACTAGTACATCATTGCTAACTATGAAGTTATTACTATGTTTTTCAATAGAAAATCCCGATGGATTGTGTGCCTCATCTGATGTATTACAATGGTCGCCTTGAAGTTCTGAACCTACAGCCAGGTCATCCTACGGATCTCACCTGTGCATATCAAATTTCTGAAACCGGTGAACACATGCTAATCAAAAAGTGGAAAAAATGTTTGGACATTCGTAAGGAGGTTCTTGGAAGCAACATTAAGCGAAAGGCAAGAATTGGAGACAGGATAATCTGCATTCTCCATGATGGAGAGCGAGGGGCGGGCTATCTTGTTTTTTGCTATTTTACCTTAGAGAATATAGTAGGTCCTAAGAGAATGTAGTAGGTCCTATGAGGTACAATATGTTTATTATGTGATACAATGTGTTAGAGTTGAAGACGTCAGGAGTACTTGTGATTACGACTAGTGACCAATGATATGATGATGATGATGATAAGTTGTTAATGATATGATGATGATGATGATGATATTTATTATATCATTGGGTGAAAGAACCGCGGATTAGTTTCAAGTGGATGTCCGTCCACTTGAAACTAGTCCACACGGTTCTTTCACCCCGTGATGTAATAACTCATTATGATGTAAAAACAATTTGTAAATTCCTGTTGTATGAAAATTTGTGTAAAGGTGTACGAATACAACATGAAATAAAATACGAAATAATAGTAGCAGCGCGGGCAGAGAGAAGCGCCACTACTAATTACCAGCAGCGCTCCTCCTGGAACTCGCTGCTACTAAGTTGATTTAGCCGTAGCGTGGGTGGAGGCACGCTACTGCTATTCGTTAGTTGTAGCGCCTTATCAGTAGTGCACCACCCTGCGCTACTGATAGGTCTAAAACTCGCGCTGCTGCTAGCCTTTTCCCTAGTAGTGATATTCTTTGCAGTAGACAAAAGAGTTACCAGGGGGACCCTTTTTGGACTCCTTCAATGCGGCAACAGCGGCTTCCAGCTGGGCCTTGCACTTGTCCGGCTCTTGAGACAATTGGGAATTCTTCTCCATAAGAACCTTCACAAATAATGATCCTTAAATGAGTTGTGTCAACTGTTTCAAGTCTCAGGGCTACTGATACATATAATCGTCAGATTTGCTTACCCATACATCCCTTACATACTGGTCTGTGGCTCTGGCTAGACCATTTTGAGCAGCATGGATGTACGCGTCTCCGGAATTGAAGGGATCAAATGCCTCTGGTGAGAAGCAAGCATCACGGAGTACGGCCTGGCGACGCCTATGATTCATGGCGCTCTCCACTTCTGAATTTGTAGCGGATAGTCTATCCGCATCCTCTGTAGGAGGAGCATCCGGCGTCTGCCCCATGTTGGCTTCCGCCTCTATGTCCGGCCCTGGAGCCCGATTGGTGGAGGCATGATCGGCAGCCTCTCTGGATATAGTCCCATGAACGTTTTTTCTATTAAAGAAGCATGGACGTCATTGAATTTTGAGAAAGACGACAACCTCGGAGCGAGGTTTTGTGTCATACCTCTGCGCCGGCGTCTCCGTCCTGACAGCCTTCCTTTTTGGCCTACCCAACTTCGGTGCCTCTTGCTGGCGAGTTGCTGCGGGTTCGGCACGGCGTCCCGAATGGCTTCCCTGTAAAACACCACATGTGTATGGTAGGTGAAGTGTCTAAAACGGGATCCTATTTTTGGAGTTGGGATTTTGGTTTTTCTTACGTACGACGTAGGGAGCAGTCCGGGATAGTCGGCCGTTATGGCCCCCATGGCGTCATCGCAGCTCAATAGATAGAATTGACTGTCTATCAGCTCCACGAATATGTTCGGATCCTCTTCGAGTCCAGGACCGAGGGCCCGGCCAGGGTCCTCTGGTTGTGGAGATGGGATGTTGACCTCCCTTACAGCTTTTCGCAGTTCCAGCCATAAAATGGCAATGTGAGTACCTACGGCGAAGAATGCGGGAAGAATGGGAGTAAAGAGGTATAACTCACCTAGCTTGGAGGGTTGTACATAGAGAATCCATCCCGTGGCTTGATATGGATGAACTCCTCTTCCTCTCCCTTGAATACTCGGACAGAATTTTTGCTAAAGTAGCTGCGGAGTCCGGTCCCTTACAACCGCAATGGGTGGCATCATCTTCCCCGTTAAAACACCAAAGGGGGTGCCATCGATATTGAAGTGGCTGCACTCCCCGCATTATTCATATTAACATAACCTCGACTATTGTCAATCCTGATTGAGCCAGCGCTTTAATCTGGTTCATCAGGTAAAGGACTTCTCCATTGTCTTCCTCCTGGGGGCTCCATGGGTGCCAGCTTCGGCGTTTCTTCAGAGGAGAATTGTTGAACTCAGGAAAACCCCGCCGAACAGGGTATGGAAGGGGGAAGTCCTCCATATAAAACCACTCCGAAGGCCAGTCTTCAGACATCTTCTTCGGAGTAGCGAACAGGTATCCGGTTTCGGCGATGCGCCATATTTCGGCTCCGCCAACTTGATAAAGTGACCCCTTCTGTGTGCGGGGCACAAGGCAAAATAACCTTTTCCACAGCTCGAAATGAGCCTCATAGCCCAGAAATAGCTTGCAAAGGGCAACGTAGCCGGCGATGTGTAATATGGAAGCAGGGGTGAAATTATGCAGTTGGAGGCCGTAAAACTCCAGGAGCCCGCGGAGGAACGGATGAATTGGAAATCCGAGTCCCCTTAGTAAGTAAGGAACAAGGCATACCCGCTCCCCCTTTGACGGGCTGGGGAAGCTCCTCGCTTGCTCCCCGCCATTATAGGTGGCGAGTCCGGCTCGAACGGGGACCATATACGATGGAGGGAGAATCCCCTGAGTCTGCAGCTCTACTAATCGACTATGTGGGACGGAACACCTCTCCCAATCACCGGGCTTAGGGCTACGGGGGCGGGAGGAGGAGCTGCGATGGTCGGCCATGTTGGAGTGGATTTTTCTGAAGCGCGCTCCATTGGATTCTCGCCATGGGAGGATGGTATGGATTGGATCTAAGAATCCCCATCCCTTTAATAGACAATTTATTTACCTGGCTAGGGGGGCGAATGTAAAAACGCCCTGGCTCCTCGTATTCATTCGACGCGTGGAAGATAGCCCTTATTGAGCACAGAAGCCAAGAAGTACAACATTTATGGGTCCGAACACTACTTAATAGACATTCAAGATTTGGAGAAGAACCCGACTTGCAATGCTGAAGACAATACTACGCGCCGGACTCAACATCATTGAAGCCTGGTTTGGGGGCTACTAAGGGAGTCCTGGATTAGGGGGTCTCCGGACAGCCGGACTATATCCTTTGGCCGGACTGTTGGACTATGAACATACAAGATTGAAGACTTCGTCTCGTGTCCGGATAGGACTCTACTTGGTGTTGAAGGCAATCTAGGCAATACGGATATGTATATCTCCTCCTTTGTAACCGACCTGGTGTAACCCTAACCCCCTTAGGTGTCTATATAAACCGGAGGGTTTTAGTCCGTAGGACAACATACAATCATACCATAGGCTAGCTTCTAGGGTTTAGCCTCTTTGATCTCGTGGTAGATCAACTCTTGTAATACTCATATCATCAAGAACAATCAAGCAGGACGTAGGGTATTACCTCCATCAAGAGGGCCCGAACCTAGGTAAACATCGTGTCCCCTGCCTCCTATTACAGTACGCCTTAGACGCACAGTTCGGGACCCCCTACCCGAGATCCACGGGTTTTGACACCGACCATGACGATGGCGACGGATTCCCCTCTCCGGAGCCCCGAATGGACTCCAGATCAGCCCTCCCAAGAGAGATTAGGGCTTGGCGGCGGCTCCGTATCATAAAACAAGATGAATCCTTCTCTCTGATTTTTTTCTCCCCAAACGTGAATATATAGAGTTGGAGTTGAGGTCGGTGGAGCCTCAGGGGGCCCACGAGATAGGGGGCGCGCCCCAGGGGGGTGGGCACGCCGCCCACCCTTGTGGACAGGGTGTGGGCCCCTGGTGTTGATTCTTTCACCAGTATTTTTATAAATTCCAAAAATATTCTCCGTGAAGTTTCAGGTCATTCCGAGAACTTTTATTTCTGCACAAAAATAACACCATGGCAATTCTCCTGAAAACAGCATCAGTCCGGGTTAGTTCCATTCAAATCATGCAAGTTAGAGTCCAAAGCAAGGTCAAAAGTGTTTGGAAAAGTAGATACGATGGAGACGTACCAACCAGCCTAAGCAATGTAACCAAACGCTCCTTACTCTGCCTTGTTATATCTCCTGGAAACCCTATGTGTGGAGCGCAACTACGCGTTGATCAGTCAAGAAATCAAAGTTGGCTTGCATGCGAGTTAATACGTGGCCCTGCATGATAGCTAAAACGACATCTCTTAGTTGTTGTGATTAATTGTTGCATTTAGAGACAGAAATCAGGGCTTTGATTAGAGGAAGGACCGGTCAAGTTTCTCTCGAATCTACTTGCAACTTGGTCCCGCTGCACCTTCTAACGTGACTTAGGGCATCCACAATGTAGGTTTTTCTCGCCTCTAACGCCGCCTCTAGTACTTTGCACCATCGCCATACATTGCGCGCACAACCACTTGGCAAAAAATGCCTAGTGACGCCGCCAAGGGAAGAGGCGGCCTCCAAGCCTCTCACCTAATTAAAATAATATCTTTACCCCACTTGTCATTCACTAGTTTGTACCAGTCCACAACATTGAATAGGAGAAAGTACATGCTTTGGCGGTATATTATATTTGAACCTGGGGTCTACTTAGAGACAATGTGCAGTCGCTATACATTACACACTTTTCAGCTGAAATTAGAGGGTGGACGAGGGGCCCACCTCAGAGGCAGCGTTGCCTCCAAACATTGTGGATGCTCTTACACCTAGACGGAGGGAGTAGTATGAGATACGGTGGCACACTGACTTAGGTCGAATACAAGTGCCCAAAATTATTGGAAGAGAGCAAAGTGTACAAACTAAATAATTAAAAGAGTAAAATGCACTTTTGGTCACTGAACTTATCGTATAAGTTCACTTTGGTCACTGTACTCAAGAATACGGTCGATACGGTCACTATATACGTGATGAGGTGATTATACGGTCACTTCGAGATTGTATAGCTCTGTATTCATCCATTTTGACCACACAAACCTCCAATTGTGATTAACTAGTGGAAAATATAGTTTTCTACCTTTAGTAGCGGCACATGCATGCAACGCGCAGCTTGCAGTGCATGCACACGCACTAGCACAGACTCAAGTCGCACGCTGGCCTCTATTGCCGCAAGTCCGTGCAGTACCTCGCCTGTTGTCCGCCATTCCCATTATTGACCCTACCACCTGAGGTCGTTGACCCATTGCTCTACCACTACGCCAAGTTCGAGCTCTCGCTGCTTGTGGCGCAACGCATATGAACTCCATTTGAATGAGATGACATGGCCATCAATGATGATTATGATGACACCCACACTAGGTCGCTCTACTCGTCTTGTGCGCACGATTGCCGTGCGGCTGCCGAAGTACGACCCTGCAGCCTCAACTTTGTCGCCGGTCGTATAACACCCACGATGCGGCTATATCTCCCATGTGCCGGAGCATGACTTAGAGGCATAGCCGCATAGTAGACATGTCGCAAGAGGGGTAATCTTTACACATCCCATGTGCTGAATAAGAAAGGGATAAAGAGTTGGCTTACAATCGCCACATCACACAATACATAAATATAGCATTACATCATCCAGAATACAATCAAGGTCCGACTACGGAACCAAATAAAGAAAGACAACCCCTAATGCAATAGATCCCCGATCGCCCCGACTGGGCTCCACTACTGATCAACTGGAAACGAAACGACACAATGAACACGATCTTCATCGAGCTCCTCCTTGAGCTCGGTTGCATCACCTGCACGGTTATCATCGACACCTGCAACTATTTGAAGTAATCTGTGAGTCACAGGGACTCAGCAATCTCACACCCTCGCGATCAAGACTATTTAAGCTTATGTGTAGGAAAAGGTAGTGAGGTGGAGCTGCAGCAAGCACTATCATATATGGTGGCTAACTTACGCAAAATAGAGCGAGAAGAGAAGCAAAGCACAGTCGTGAACTAGAAATGATCAAGAAGTGATCCTGAAACTACTTACATTCAAGCATAACACGAGAACCGTGTTCACTTCCCGGACTCCGCCGAAAAGAGACCGTCACGGCTACACACGCAGTTGATGCATTTTAATTAAGTTAAGTTTCAAGTTCTCTACAACCAGATATTAACAAAATCCATCTACCCATAACCGCGGGCTCGGCTTTTGAAATTTCAAACCCCTTCAGGTGTGTCCAACTTAGCCCATCACAAGCTCTCATGGTCAACAAAGGATATTCCTTCTCCCAGGAAGACCCGATCAGACTCGGAATCTCGGTTACAAGACATTTCGACAATGGTAAAACAAGACCAGCAAAGCCACCCGATGTGCTGACAAATCCCGTAGGAGTCGCACGTATCTCATTCTCAGGGCACACCAGATGGGAAAGACGTCGGGTTGGCATAAACCCTGGTTGACCAGGGGGCGCCGGACATCGCCCAGTTTGGACCAACACTCAAAGGAGCACTGGCCCAGGGGTTTAAAATAAAGATGACCCTTGAGTCTGCAGAACCCAAGGGAAAAAGGCTTAGGTGGCAAATGGTAAAACCAAGGTTGGGCCTTGCTGGAGGAGTTTTATTCAAGGCGAACTGTCAAGGGGTTCCCATTATAACCCAACCGCGTAAGGAACGCAAAATCAAGGAACATAACACTGGTATGACGGAAACTAGGGCGGCAAGAGTGGAACAAAACACCAGGCATAAGGCCGAGCCTTCCACCCTTTACCAAGTATATAGATGCATTAAAGTAAACAAGATATAATAATGATATCCCAACAATAATCATGTTCCAACAAGGAACAAACTCCATCTTCACCTGCAACTAGCAACGCTATAAGAGGGGCTGAGCAAAGTGGTAACATATCCAAACAACGGTTTGCTAGGAAAGGTGGGTTAGAGGCTTGACATGGTAATATGGGAGGCATGATATAGAAAGTGGTAGGAATCGCGGCATAGCAATAGAGCGAACAACTAGCAAGCAAAGATAGAAGTGATTTCGAGGGTATGGTCATCTTGCCTGCAAAGTTCTCCGAGTTGGCAAAAGCTTGATCCTCATAAGCGTACTCAACGGGTTCCTCGATCACGAACTCATCTCCTGGCTCTACCCAAGTCAAGAACACAAGCAAAGTAAACCACAATCAACCACGGTGCAATGCGCAAGCAAATGATGCAAAACATGGCATGATATGCGGGATGTGATATGCAATGAATATGTGTGCTTTGGAAGGGAAAGATGGAACCAGGCCTCAACTTTGCAAACCAAGCATGCCTCTGGAAAGATGAGTTGATTTCGGCCGAAATCGATATAAAGAATGACACAAGTCTGCGATTAACAGCACAATGCCATCTAGAATGCAACAAGAATCTAAGCTACTGCACTCCAATATAGCAACAAAGCATATTGCAGTGATCTACTCAAGATTCTTGACAAAAGATGAACACTGAGCTACGGCTAAATCACAAAAGAGCAGGTTCAAACAAGCATGGCAAAAGTGCAAAAGATATCAGCCTCACACACTTAGTGAAAATTCTAACATGTCAGGAATTAACATCAGGAAGCAATGTTTAGAGCAAGATATCAACATGCTACAGGAACAGAACATAGCAATACAAGGCATGGAATGGATCTACTCATATCATATAACAAAATTCCATTACTAACCATAAGCCAAAAGGGCACAGAAAAAATTATGGCACCCATGTAAACAAAGCAAGTTTTGTTAACAGATTCAGACTTAGCAGAAAACTGGACATGGCAAAAACAGAATTATGAAGGCCTCTTTACGAGCTCGATTCACTCATCACAAGGCATTGCATGATAAACTAAGCATACTACCAGCAAGAAGACATGATCATGAAGGTAACCATGGCAATAACAATCTCATAGCATGCATGGATCAACTACAACAACCTTGGCAAAATTGATTAACACGTAAACAATCTGCTAGGAACATTTTAAAGCAAAAGTAGAGCACGATTGAGTCATGTTAGGTACTCCATAAATGCAAACAGGGACATGTATGGATACATCATAACCATATGTCCAAATCATCCTTACTGAACATACTCAAAAGAAGCATGGATCTCACTGTAGCAACATGAATACGTGGCATTAAAATAACAGCAGGGAAAAGACTTGGTGAAATTCTAAGTCCCTGAAATCAGCAATATTACGAGAGCTACTTTGCATGCATGTGCTAGTCACCACATTGATCACAAAAATACATGGCATACACCCCTGTAAATATGGCATGACATAGCCCAAAGCACATGTAGAGCTCATGCTCATATGCAGCACACAACAATTGTAGCAAAAATGACAAATGCTCATAATCTGATAAGAATCAGCACCTAACATTTTATAACACTCTTGCATCAACAATTTGGGATCAAGATGGACTCAAACAAGCATGGCAAAATGGAACAAAATGAAGAGCACATCCATATGAACAATTTGATACATTATGCGCAAGAAACGGAGCTACGATGACAGAGTTATGGCATGATGAACAGTGCTTGAAAATAATGCAGAAAATGACTTAGAGAGGAAAATCGGGGTCAACCCAAGGGTTCCAGATCCGGATCGGGGAGCGCAGTTTATGAGGTTCTCCGGAGAAGGCAGGGGGCGGCCAGATCTTCGAACGGAGGAGGCGGCAGCGAGCTCGGTCGGCGGCGGGGCAGGTGAGGGTTTTATCTGCGCGAAAAATCTGGGAGGGGCACATATTTATAGGTAGAGGGAGCTAGGAGAGCCCAAATGGAGTGTAGTTTTCGGCCACGGGATCATGATCGAATGGCCGAGACGATGGAGGGGGTTTGGATGGGTTATTGGGCCACTTTGGAGGGGTGTTGGGCTGCAACACACACGAGGCCTTTACGGTTCCCCGGTTAACCGTTGGAGTATCAAACGGACTCCAAATAGCACGAAACTTGACAGGCGGTCTACCGGTGGTGTACCAAGGCCGCTTGGCAAATCTCGGTCCATTCCGAGAATGTTCAACACCTTCTCACGAAAAGAGACAAAAGGGGGCGCCGGAGGACGGAGGAGTGTCGTATTGAGAAACGGACAACGGGGAAAATGCTTGGATGCATGAGACGAACACGTATGCAAATGCGATGCACATGATGACATGATATGAAATGCATGACATGGACAAAATGCAAATGAAGACAAAAACCCAACCATGAATCTCATAACTTAAAGCCGGAAATGGCAAGAGTCGGAGTACAAATATGGCAAGTTACATCAGGGGTGTTATAGGTCGCGAGTGTGTGCATGTTGTGTGCTAACTAGTGTGTGTCTGCCCACTGGGTGCTAGTGTGCGAGTGAATCCATGCATATTTTGTGCATGCTATAATAAGGATTCACTTAAAATAGTATGTGATCGAAGAGAGGGATCAATTGGACTGTGTTCACGAGCAGTAGCGAGATGTGTGAGGTAAGATACACCACTGGCACTTTTATTTTTTCCTATTAATTTGTTTGTTTCACCCTCTGACTGGTGGGACCCAACATACTACGTGGAGAGAGGTAAGGTGACTAAGGTTGCATTATTTCTGTACTACCAACACTGCTTTAAATCCCAAAAGACCTTACCACTAAAGCCACATGAGACGATTATGATTTAAATCCCAATGACTCCCACGCAAAAAAACACGGCATGCTTGTCACACGAATGGAGGAATGTATAAAATGCTATTTTCCTCTCGTTAATCATAACGTGAGGGTAATGTAGCTGGTTAGCCTGTTCGCTAATCAAACCTGAGGTCTCGGGTTCGATAACTGCACTTGAGCATAATTTTGTTTTTGTTCGACTTCTTTCTTCCACCCCATGACAGGTAGGCCCCGCATGACTGTGACAGAAAGTGATCTAGGGTGGTGCTAGGAGGATTCTTTGACTGGTCAAAATGGATGGATATGGAGCTATACGATCTCGCAGTGACCGTACAATCACCTCATCACGTATATAGTGACCGCATTCTTGAGTACAGTGACCAAAGTGAACTTAGCGATTACTCTCAATACGCCCTAGTTTCTTAGCACCCATTGTAAGCCTTAGTACATACGGTGGCACACTAACTTAGGCCGAATACAAGTGCCCAAAATATTTAAAATTGGAGGATGGTGCAGCCCACCTTTCCGACATTTTGACCGTCTGTGGTTCACTTGTTGTTCACATCGGAGGGTCGTGTACCACACATGAACGTTAGTAAGTGCGACCGGGAGGCGTGCACTGTTAATTGCAAGTTGACTCCTTCGAGCATTAAATTTTCTTCACGTATTAGCATTGCCCCTGGCATCTTTCATCACTACGTTAAATAAAGAGTTCTGTTTCGTTCACAATTTAAAATGATTTTTATGGAGAGAAAAAGAAAACCATTCCATCTATATACGCTGCAGCCTCGGTGCTTGTTTTCTAGGGTTTGCACTCTTCACACACTCTCTACTATATATATACACGCTGGAGCCTCAGTGCTTGTAGTTTCTCTCTTCACACTCTCTCACCCTCTCTAGATCAAAACAAGACTTCATTGGCATCTCTCTCTCCCCTCACAGCTGGTCAAAGAGCCGGCGGAATCCGTCCGTCGTGAAGGGAAGGAGGCTTAATGCTCTCGCCGTCGGCGAGGGAAGGAATCCACTACCGGCGTAGTTGTTCTCTTTTACCCAACGGCGACACGGGAGGGCCTCCGACCCCTTCTTCCTTGCCACCGTACATAGTGTGGGAAGAAAGGCCTCCGGCCGCCCACCGAACCACACGCCAAGAACCTTAAGGTATAATTTAGTTATTCCACATGCATTGCTCTAGCTGCATGTGGGCATTTTCTGCTTCTGTACTTGAATCTAGGTGTTGGATCAAACAAGAAAGTAGTGGGGAAAGTTGTATAACATGAATCTAGGAGGTGGTTCATAGAGGAAAGGAATATGGGAAAGTAGTGGGGAAAGTTGTATAGCATGAATCTAGGACGTGGTTCAAAAAGGAAAGGAAGGGGGGAAAGTAGTGGTGAAAGTTGTATCACATGAATCTATGACGTGGTTCAAAGAGGAAAGGGGGGAAGTAGTGGGGAAAGTTGTATACTCCCTCCTTCCATCTATATAGGGCCTAATGTGTTTTAAGACCGCCTTTGACTATTGACAAGATTAATAGTACATGACATGCACAATGTGAAAATTATATCATTGAAAGCTCCTTTCACACACGAATTTAACGGTGTGCTTTGTGTAAGTTGCATGTCATATATTATTGCTCTAATACCTGGTCAAAGTTAGCCTCGAAAAATGCATTAGGCCCTATATAGATGGAAGGAGGGAGTAGCATGAATCTAGGACGTGGTTCAAAGAGGAAAGGAAGGGGGAAAGTACTAGTATAGACTGGGTATCTAGCACCTACAATGACAAACACAGTACGCACATCTGTAACGGACTGATATTTTTGTCTTGGGGGACAAGGCTGTATAGTTTGAGCAGGACAAAATTTGTTGTGCTCACATAGGGAAAGGTGTCTAAAGATAACAAAACTGGGACCAACACAAATATGCTCCTTGGTTGTTTGTTCTTTGTTGCAACAGACTGTGCATCACCCCTTCATACATCAGTAGATGCACATGGTGCTGCTGCATCCACTGTCCCGTGCAACTCTTTAGCTCTTGTTAATCTAAGGCCCTGTTTGGTTAAAAAGTCCTAGGACTTTTTTTAGTCCCAACTAAAAAGTCCCTAGTCCCGACCTCCTTGGTTCCAGGGACTAAACATGGACTAGAGGTTATTAAATGACATACTAAAAGACCATGTTACCCCTAGTAATGAACAAATAGAGATAAGGTGCGATGCAGGGCAGGGGCAACTGTTGGAAAAAGTCCCCAAAAGACTCTCCGTCAGGGTCTTCTTTCTTTAGTCCCAAATGCCCACTTTTAGTCCCTAAAAGTCCCTCCTGTTAGGTTTACATGGGACTGAAAGGGACTTTTTTTATTCCTACACCAAAAAGTCCCTGTAAACAAACACCCTCTAATAATGCCACTAGAAAATTGATGCAATGCCACAGTTAAAAGCAAATTACATGTTTAACGAATTTTATTGTTAATATAATCTCTCTGTTAATATGAATCAATGCCACCGTTTGAGAAATGCTACAGTCTTGCTTTCTTTCCCATTTAGATAAGTTAGATGCTTCTTTTTATGTGTCATCCACGGTTATTGACCACTAGTTGTTTCCTTTGCACCACTGTGTAAACAGGGTTATCTACTTCACCTCGTTGCTATTGTGACCTTTTGTTGCACTGCACAAAACACTTTTGTTTTAAGAGTGTTTTGTGCAGTTCAACCAAAATGTCACACCGGCAACGTTGCTTGATTGCTTGATCTTAGTGGAACTGCACAAGAGGAGATCTTACTTCCAATCCATCTTGGCAAATTTGGTTCAGAACTTCTTCTTGTGAGTTGTTTGAATTCCGCATCATGAGAGTTCAGTACTAGCCTTCTTTCACATGATTGTGCAGTGTGCTTTCATATGTTGTGCTACTTGTATGGTAATGTTGCTTGATTTTAGTGAACTATACAAATGGAGACAAGACTTCCAATCTGTATGTGCACCATAATATCCCATTGAGGTAAGATAAGGATATTTCACAACTGTTGGCCTGTATTTGCCATTTTCATCAGAAAATTAATGTCATTGTTTAGTATTATACTTGTGCTCCCTAATTGACATGCCAAATCTTACATTGAAGGCGAAGCTTGTCTGTTATTGAACCAAGTATTGAAGGGAAGAACAAGAAGAAGAATAACAAAAATCAACTCCCGGTGCTGCAATGAAGCACTGGAACTGTGATGACACAAGTAATGATATAGTTTTGCATCTTAATTTATTGCTATGGCTGGAACGAGAAATTGTTTTGCCATTGATTTGATGCCACTCTTAATGTAATATGTAATTATATCCACTTGTGCAAACATGGATCTTCTTTGAAGATACCATATATTTTAGTGGAACTACACAAGAAGATGTTGGAAACAGTAAACTAATCGAGGAGTATATAGTAAGCATGGCAACCACAGTAGATAACAACAGATGGTTCCAGAAAAGTGCTTGATCTGTATGCTCTACACAATAAGCCTCCCGACAAAGGTTGGTACTTGCCCACGAATTTCATCCATATGATTGACCTTTGTCATCTCTATTGGGGTTGTTCTACTGTTTAGATACTATCATGAGAAAGTGGTATTATCCTTGAGAAGTGCTTCATGTGTGCCATTGTAAATATTTCCTTTCCTTTTTTTCGAGCAAACATGGATGCTAGCATTTAGTAATCCTCTTGTCTTTGCACAACAGGATCATCCTCCTCTGAAGAAGAATATGGAGTACGTGAAGTGACTAGTTCTGATTATGCCAGGATGAAGAAGCCTTATCTATCTTCTCATCAGAAGGAGCAGGTGAAGGATGGTTACATTACTCCCCACAAGATCAAACTAACTTCATCTCAGAAGGACTGATAGATCTCCATCTTTTTTGCTATGATGCGCAAGTACAATGTTGTTCTAGGATTCTTTCTGGTGAGTTCCATTTTTTTAAGTGTGCTCTACATGGACCATGTAGGTGCCTGTTTAAACAGTCAATTCATAGTACAATTTACTTTATACTAATAACTTATTTTGTATTTGTGCAAACAGGGGTGCTCAGCTTGATTTCAATGGGAACTACACAAAATGTTCATGAATACATTGAATCATTCATTTCCAGCACAAGAAAGGAGGTGCTGATATGTTCAAGGTATTGCAACATATAAAGGTGAAATCATACAAGCTACGCGCGAATTTGGTTGATTTTGGTGGAACTGCACAAAAAGAATAGCTGGTTTATTTAGCACGAGGTGCCATGTCAATGTCCAAACTGATGGCAAACCCTGCCCATTCCACAATCGTAGGCATTTGATATTTTGGAATGGGAAAACCTTGTCAAAGTTTGCTCATTGATGTGCGCAAAACAACACGCATTTGACATTTTGGAATGGGACAACCTTGTCAAATTTTGCTCATTGATTGTAGCAAGAAGACATCAATCGATTCTCTTTATTCTTTAGTTGTGAAGTAAATATTGGCTCTAATATGCGAATCGCTGAGATGTATAATCATCGATTGTTTTGAATATTCTCTATGAATTGCCAGGCCTGTGTGTTTGATTGCAATGTACAGGAACGCTAAAAAGTTGCTCAAACTCTTTGTACTCTCTTTGTTCCTTTTTACTTGGCATATTAGATTTCTTTCAAGTCAGTTGATTTTACATTGTGAATGTTCATACTTTTTTCTATAATATTGGTCAAACTAGAGATACTTTGACTGTAGACAAAACTTGTATGCAGACTAAAAAGGACCGGAGGGGGTACATGTGAAACTGCTGCAAACGAGGTGATCACCCTGGGAATAATGTTAGTACGTATTATTTTGCATGTTCATCCAATGCCAGTGATACAAGAATTCGAACTAGTCAAACTAAATTCATTCATACACGGTCGTATTTCATATAAACATGCCGGATTTCATTACATCCTATACATTCTTGAACTAAAAAGGGGTGCACTGGAGGTATAATCAATTAACCGAAGCTACCCACCTGTGTTCGGCTGATTCGAACAGAAGCTTCTCCTCCAGCGGACCAAGCTTCAGTTACTTAACTATATGTGTAGTTGCGTAACTGACATGTGGCCCAGATGCCTATTGGGCCCACGTGTTAGTGACCCAACTGCACCAGCAGTTAAGTAACTGAAGCAGCGTCCTTCTGGAACATAGCTCTCCGCCTCCACATCATTGCCAAGAAGCTAATTGGCCGTCAATAGTCAATCCGCCTAGCTTGGCTTGAACCGGAGGGTAGCAGTAGTGGCCTTACTTGGACCCGAGCGGTGGCGACCTACTGTGTTCCACACTTCCTCGTTTTTGTGTGCCTCGGCCTCGATGGAGCCGGCGATGTCCTCTATCTCGTTCCCGGCAGGGCGGCGCCTCGGCAGAGCAGGGGAAATCCTCCCCCTCATTGCCGACGGGGTGGGGACTCGGCCGAGCCGGCGATGTCCTCTGCCTCGTTGTTGGAGGGGCGGGGCCTCGCTGAAGCCGGCGAGGTCCTCCGCCTTGGTGCCGGCGGGGTGGCGCCTCGGCGGAGCCGGCGATGTCCTCTGCTTCATTGTTGGCATGGCGGGTCCTTGGCGGAGTAGGGCTTTGCCGAATCCGGCAAAATCCTTCACCTTGGTGCTAGCGGGGCGGGGCATCGGTGGAGCCGACGGTGTCCTCTGCCTCGTTGCTGGCGTCACGGGGCCTCGGCTGAGCAGGGCCTCATCAACGCCAGCGGAGCAGGGACTCGTCGGAGCCAACATTGTCCTCGGTCTCACCAAATAGCGCCTCATTCACTTCATCGCCCTAGGCGACTGCAACCTCCGCCACCCGCATGCGGTACCGCCAGTGCTCGAGGCGGCCCTTGCAGGCGGAGCAGTATGAGTCGAGCAACGCCTCCTGCTCCGCCCGCTTTGCGGTGATCTGCTCCTCCGCCTGCAGGTGCTCCTGGAGGAGATGGTGATTGTAGGCGGCATCTGCCTGCGCCTCCCAGAACTGACGTATAATCAAACCCGCGGATACTTGTGGTGACATTGGAGTATCTAGGTGACATTAGGGTTTTGGTTGATGTGTGTCTTAAGGTGTTATTTTAGTATGAACTCTGGGGTTGTTTGTGACACTTAGAGGAATAGCCCAATAGATCTATCAGAAAGAATAAATTTGAGGTGGTTTCGTACCCTACAATGATCTCTTCATTTGTTCTCCACTATTAGTGACTTTGGGGTGACTCTTTGTTGCACGTTGAGGGATTGTTATATGATTCAATTATGTTATCATTGTTGAGAGAACTTGCACTAGTGAAAGTATGAACCCTAGGCCTTGTTTTCAAGCATTGCAATACCGTTTTCGCTCACTTTTACCGTTAGTTACCTTGCTGTTTTTATAGTTTCAGATTACAAAAACCTATATCTACCATCCATATTGCACTTGTATCACCATCTCTTCGCCGAACTAGTGCACCTATACAATTTACCATTGTATTGGGTGTGTTGGGAACACAAGAGACTCTTTGTTATTTGGTTGAAGGGTTGTTTGAGAGAGACCAGCTTCATTTTACGCCTCCCACGGATTGATAAACCTTAGGTCATCCACTTGAGGGAATTTTGCTACTGTCCTACGAAACTCTGCACTTGGAGGCCCAACAACGTCCACAAGGATAAAGTTGCATAGTAGACATCAAGCTCTTTTCTGGCGCCGTTGCCGGGGAGGTTAGTGCTTCAAGGTATATCTTTAGATCTTGCAATCGTATCTTTTAGTTTCTTGTTTTATCACTAGTTTAGTTTATAAAAGAGAACTACAAAAAATGGAATTGAGGTTGCCTCATATGCTTCATCTTTTTAATGTCTTTAGTGAAAATGATGGCAAAGAAAATTGTGATCAAGTGTTAGAAGAAGAAGTCTATAAAATGTTTGGCACTAAATCTATGTATGATGAGCATGATTGCAATGTTGTTAGTATGAATTCCTTGAATATCCATGATGCTAATGATATGCAAAGCCACAAGCTTGGGGATGCTATGTTTGATGAAGATGATAGTTTTCGTCCCCCAAGTTTTGATGATAATATTTATTATGATGAAAGCATGCCTCCTATTTATGATGATTATATTGATGAAAGTGGGTTTGGAAGAGTGTCAACTTTAGGAAGTAATGATCCCACTATTTTGAAGGGTTTTTAATCTTATTGTGATAATTACGAAAGTGGATTTGGAGAGGTCATGACTTTATTTAGTGATGAATCCACTATTTCGGAAGAGGTTCCAATTGATTATGAGATCAAAGTTGCTATCTATGATGATTATTGTGATGACATGTATTCTATCAAGAATAATGATATCCATGAAACTTGTCATCATAATTTTAATTTTCAATTAGATTATGCCTCACATGATAGTTACTTCGTTGAGTTTGCTCCCACTACTATTAATGAGAATAGATTTGCTTATGTGGAGATTAATAAAATTTCTATTCTTGTAGATCATGAAAAGAATGCTTTGTGTGAGGGTTATATTGTTGAATTCATTCATGATGCTACTGAAAATTGTTATGAGAGAGGAACATATGTTTTTACATATTGCAATAATATCAAGTTTCCTCTCTCTGTGTTGAAAATCTTGAAGTTATACTTGCTTTACCTTCCTATGCAAGTTGATTATTGTTCCCATATGTTGTTTTCTCACAAAATCCCTATGAATAGAAAGTGGGATAGACTTAAATTTCCTATTCATATGCTTCATGATGCTCCCATTATGCTTCAATTCTTATCTTTTATGTGAGCATCATTGGAATCATCATGCCTAGCTAAAAAGGCATTAAAGAAAAGCGCTTGTTGGGAGACAACCCAACACCATTACCTACTGTTTTTGTGTGGTCACATGATTATGATACTGTAGTAATCATGTTTTATAGCTTTTGTTTCAATAAAGTGTCACGTAAGACCTTTGGGATGGCTTACGGTGATAGTTGATTTGGTCTTGCTGAAAAACAGAAACTTTTGTGCTTAGGAAAACAATTATCATTTTTAACAGAAGTGAGATAAAATACTGATTATTCTTAAAGAATATTAATAAACAAATTTCTCAGGATTTCCTAATTTATCAGGATTTTTGGAGTTCTAGAAGTATTCTAAATATCCAGATTGCTACAGACTATTCTATTTTTGACAGATTCTGTTTTCTATGTGTTCTTTGCTTATTTTGATGAATCTATGAGTAGTATCGGAGGGTATGAACCATGGAGAAGTTGGAATACAATAGATATTACACCAATACAAATAAAGAATAAGTTCACAACAGTGCCAAAAGTGGTGATTTATTTTCTTATACTAACGGAGCTTATGAGATTTTCTGTTGAGTTTTGTGTTGTGAAGTTTTCAAGTCTTGGGTAAGGTTTTAATGGACTATGGAATAAGGAGTGGAAAGATCCTCAGTTTGGGGATTCCCAAGGCACCCCAAGGTAATATTCAAGGATACCAAGAGCCTAAGCTTGGGGATGCCCCGGATGGCATCCCCTCTTTCATCTTCGTTCATTGGTAACTTTACTCGGAGCTATATTTTTATTCACCACATGATATGTGTTTTTCTTGGAGTGTCATTTTCTTTTGTTTAAATTTGCTTGCTGCTATTTAGAGTAATATTTTTCATCTTTTAGTTCAATAAAAGGGTCAAGTATAGCCTTTACCATGCTTATTTTACAAGTCTATATGTTGCTGTTTTAAAAATAGAAAGTTTGTTGTTATGTTTTGAATATTTGTGAGTAGTCAGAACATGATAAAATCTTGAAATTTTTACAAAATGATTAACAACAAATTATCTACCGTGTGGTAAATTTTCATAATTTTTGGAGTTAAAGAAATATGATTCCTCTTGCTTTCTTTACAGACCATCCTGTTTAGATAGATTGTTGTTATGTTTGCATTGTTTACATATGTTTGCTTGTTTAATGACTCTATTTGAGGATAGGACTCTTAAATATGCAGAGGCATTTAATATGAAATGTCAAATAATAATTTTAGTGATTTGCTACAGTAGAGAATGGTAAGGTTTAGCATGGATTTATACTAACTTGTCTCACGAGTTCTTGCTGAGTTGTGTGTGGATGAAGTTTTTAAGATTTAGAGAAACCATGATATGAGAGGAATTAAGGAGACACAAAAGATCAAGCTTGGGGATGCCCAAGGCATCCGTAATTATTTTTTCAAGAAGTCTCAAGCATCAGCTAGGGGATGCCTCGGTTGGCATCCCACCTTTCTTCTTCAACAATTATCGGTCAGTTTTGGTTGAGCCAAGTTTTTGCTTCTTCACATGATATGTGCTATCCTTGCAATGTCATTTATTTTCTTTTGCTTGCTGTTTGAATAAAGTACTTAAGATCTGAAATTCTTAAATGTTAGAGAGTCATCACATAGTTGCATAATTATTCAACTACTCATTGATCTTCACTTACATCTTTTGGAGTAGTTTGTCATTTGTTCTAGTGCTTCACTTATATCTTTTTAGAGCACGATGGTAGTTTTATTTTGTAGATATTGTTGAACTCTCATGCTTCACTTATATCATTTTGAGAGTCTCTAAACAACATGGTAATTTGCTTTGGTTATGAATTTAGTCCTAATATGATAGGCATCCAAGAGGGATATAATAAAAACTTTCATATAAAGTGCACTGAATACTATAGAAGTTTGATTCCTTATGATTGTTTTGAGATATGAAGTTGGTGATATTGGAGTCATGCTAGTGAGTAATTGTGAATTTGAGAAATACTTGTGTTAAGGTTTGTGAGTCCCGTAGAATGCACGTATGGTGAACCGTTATGTAACGAAGTTGGAGCATGAGATATTTTTTGATTGTCTTCCTTATGAGTGGCGGTCGGGGACGAGCGGTGGTCTTTTCCTACCAATATACCCCCCCCCCCCCTAGGAGCATGCGCGTAGTAATTTGTTTCAATGACTAATATATTTTAGCAATAAGTATGTGAGTTCTTTATGACTAATGTTCAGTCCATGGATTATACACACTCTCACCCTTCCACCATTGCTAGCCTCTCTAGTGTCGTGCAACTTTTGCCGGTACCATAAACCCACCATATACCTTCCTCAAAACAGCCACCATATCTAGATATATTGCCATGCAATTTTCCACCGTTCCATTTATTATACACGCTTCATCATTGTCATATTGCTCTGCATGATCATGTATTTGACATTGTATTTGTGGCAAAGACACCGTTCATAATTCTTTCATACATGTCACTCTTGATTCGTTGCACATCCCATTACACCGATGGAGGCATTCATATACACTCATATTTTGTTCTAAGTATCGAGTTGTAATTCTTGAGTTGTAAATTAAAAAAGTGTGATGACCTTCATTATTAGAGCATTGTCCCATGTGAGGAAAAAAGAGGAAATGCAAGAAAAGGAGAAGGCCAAAAAAACAAAAACAAAATGAGAGAAAAAGAGAGAAGGGGCAATGCTACTATCCTTTTACCACACTTGTGCTTCAAAGTAGCACCATGATCTTCATGATAGGGAGTCTTCTATGTTGTCACTTTCATATACTAGCGGGAATTTTTCATTATAGAACTTGGCTTGTATATTCCAACGATGGGCTTCCTCAAATTGCCCTAGGTCTTCATGAGCAAGCAAGTTGGATGCACACCCACTTAGTTTCTTTTTGAGCTTTCATAAACTTATAGCTCTAGTACGTCCATTGCATGGCAATCCCTACTCACTCACATTGATATCTATTGATGGGCATCTCCATAGCCCATTGATACGCCTAGTTGATGTGAGACTATCTCCTTCTTTTTTGTCTTCTCCACAACCACCATATTCTATTCCACCTATAGTGCTATGTCCATGGCTCACACTCATGTATTGTGTGAATGTTGAAATTTTTTGAGAACATCAAAAGTTTGAAACAATTGCTTGGCTTGTCATCATGGTTGTGCATGATTTGATTATTTTGTGTGATGAAGATGGAGCAAAGCCAGACTATATGATTTTGTAGGGATAAGATTTTGTTGGCCATGTTATTATAATATCCATCTTGGATGTTTTATATGCATTTATATGCTATTTTATATGATTTTTGGGGCTAACCTATTAACCTAGAGCCCAGTGCCAGTTTCTGTTTTTTTCCTTGTTTTGAGTTTCGCAGGAAAGGAATATCAAACGGAGTCCAATTGACGTGAAACTTCACGATGATTGTTTTGGACCAGAAGAAGCCCCTGAAGCAAAAGAGTTGGGCCAGAAGAGACACGAGGCCTCCATAAGGGTGGAGGGTGTGCCCTACCCCCCCAGGCACACCCTTTGAACTGATGGGCCCCTCGTGGACTCTCCTGACTTGTTCTCGATGCCAACACCTCTTATATATCCTAAAACCTCCAAAACAGAACCTTGATCGGGAGTTCTGCCGCGGCAAGCCTCTGTAGCCACCAAAAACCAATCGGGACCCTGTTCCAGCACCATGTCGGAGGGGGGAATCATTACCGGTGGCCATATTCATCATCCCATCGCTCTCCTTGACGAGGAGGGAGTAGTTCACCCTCAGGGATGAGGGTATGTACCAGTAGCTATGTGTTTGATCTCTCTCTCTCTCTCGTGTTCTTGCTATTATAGTTGGATCTCATGATATTTCTCCCCCTCTACCTTCTTGTAATGGATTAAGTTTTCCCTTTGAAGTTATCTTATTAGATTGAGTCTTTAAGGATTTGAGAACACTTGATGTATGTCTTGCATGTGCTTACCTGTGGTGACAATGGGATATTCACGTGATCTACTTGATGTATGTTTTGGTGATCAACTTGTGGGTTCTGTGACCTTGTGAACTTATGCATAGGGGTTGGCACACGTTTTCGTCTTGACTCTCCGGTAGAAACTTTGGGGCACTCTTTGAAGTTCTTTGTGTTGGTTTGAATAGATGAATCTGAGATTGTAATCAAACCCGCGGATACTTGTGGTGACATTGGAGTATCTAGGTGACATTAGGGTTTTGGTTGATGTGTGTCTTAAGGTGTTATTTTAGTGCGAACTCTAGGGCTATTTGTCACACTTATAGGAATAGCCCAATAGATCGATCAGAAAGAATAACTTTGAGGTGGTTTCGTACCCTACAATAATCTCTTCATTTGTTCCCCACTATTAGTGACTTTGGGGTGACTCTTTGTTGCATGTTGAGGGATTGTTATATGATTCAATTATGTTATCATTGTTGAGAGAACTTGCACTAGTGAAAGTATGAACCCTAGCCCTTGTTTTCAAGCATTGCAATACCGTTTTCGCTCACTTTTACCGTTAGTTACCTTGCTGTTTTTATATTTTCAGATTACAAAAACCTATATCTACCATCCATATTGCACTTGTATCACCATCTCTTCACCGAACTAGTGCACCTATACAATTTACCATTGTATTGGGTGTGCTGGGGACACAAGAGACTCTTCGTTATTTGGTTGCAGGGTTGTTTGAGAGAGACCATCTTCATCCTACTCCTCCCACGGATTGATAAACCATAGGTCATCCACTTGAGGGAAATTTGCTACTGTCCTACAAAACTCTGCATTTGTAGGCCCAACAATGTCTACAAGGATAAAGTTGCATAGTAGACATCAGCCCATTAGGCCCATATCTTTGTCGGGGGGGCCCGGAACCCCTTCTGGTGACTCGATATGTACCCGATACCCTCCGGAACACTTCCGGTGTCCGAATACTATCGTATTATATATCAATCTTCACCTCTCGGCCATTTCGAGACTCCTCATCATGTCCGTGATCTCATCCGGGACTCCGAACAACATTCGGTCACCAAATCACATAACTCATATAATACAAAATCGTCATCGAACGTTAAGCGTGCGGACCCTATGGGTTCGAGAACTATGTAGACATGACCAAGACACCTCTCCGGTCAATCACCAATAGAGAAACCTGGATGCTCATATTGGTGCTTACATATTCTACAAAGATCTTTATCGGTCGAACCGTTATGATAACATACGTTGTTCCCTTTCTCCATCGGTATGTTACTTTCCCGAGATTCGATCGTCGGTATCTTCATACCTAGTTCAATCTTGTTACCGGCAAGTCTCTTTACTCATTCCGTAATACATCATCCTGCAACTAACTCATTATTCACTTTGCTTTCAAGGCTTCTTATGGTGTGTATTACCGAGAGGGCCCAGAGATACATGTCCGATACTCAGAGTGACAAATTCTAATCTCGATCTATGCCAACCCAACAAACACCTTCGGAGATACCTGTAGATCATCTTTATAATCACCCAGTTATGTTGTGACGTTTGATATCACATAAGGCATTCCTCCGGTGTCCGGGAGTTTCGTAATCTCATAGTCAAAGCAATATGTATATGACATGAAGAAAGCAATAGCAATAAAACTGAACAATCAGTATGCTAAGATAACGGATGGGTCATGCCCATCACACCATTCTCCTAATGATGTGATCCCGATATCAAATGACAACTCATGTCCATGGTTAGGAAACTTTAACCATCTTTGATCAACGAGCTAGTCAAGTAGAGGTTCACTAGGGACTCAGTGTTTTGTCTATGTATTCACACATGTATTAAGGTTTCTGGTCAATACAATTCTAGCATTAATAATAAAAATTTATCACGAACAAGGAAATATAAAATAACAACTTTATTACTGCCTCTAGGGCATATTTCCTTCAGTCTCCCACTTGCACTAGAGTCAATAATCTAGATTACATAGTAATGATTCTAACACCCATGGAGTCTTGGTGTTGATCATGTTTGGCTCGTGGAACAGGCTTAGTCAACGGGTCTGCAACATTCAGATCCGTATGTATTTTGCAAATCGCTATGTATCCCTCCTTGACTTGATCACGAATGGAGTTGAAGCGTCTCTTGATGTGTTTGGTTCTTTTGTGAAATTTGGATTCCTTTGCCAAGGCAATTGCTCTAGTATTGTCACAAAATATTTTCATTGGACCCGATGCACTAGGTATTACACCTAGATCGGATATGAACTCCTTCATCCAGACTCCTCATTTGCTGCTTCCGAAGCAGCTATGTATTCCGCTTCACACGTAGATCCCTCCATGACGCTCTGCTTGGAACTGCACCAACTAACAGCTCCACCATTCAATATAAATACGTATCCGGTTTGTGACATAGAGTCATCCGGATCAGTGTCAAAGCTAGCATCGACGTAACCATTTACGACGAGCTCTTTGTCACCTCCATAAACGAGAAACATATCCTTAGTCCTTTTCAGGTACTTCAGGATGTTCTTGACTATTGTCCAGTGATCCACTCCTGTATTACTTTGGTACCTCCCTACTGTACTTATAGCAAGGCACACATTAGGTCTGGTATACAACATAGCATACATGATAGAACCTATGGCTGAGGCATAGGGAATGACTTTCATTTTCTCTCTATCTTCTACAGTGGTCTGGCATCGACTCTGACTCAACTTCACACCTTGTAACATAGGCAAGAACCCTTTCTTTGACTAATCCATTTTGAACTTCTTCAAAACTTTATCAAGGTATGTGCTTTGTGAAAGTCCAATTAAGCGTCTTGATATATCTCTATAGATCTTGATGCCCAATATATAAGCAGCCTCACCGAGGTCTTTCATTGAAAAACTTTTATTCAAGTATCCTTTTATGCTATCCAGAAATTCTATATCATTTCCAATCAACAATATGTCCTGCACATATAATATTAGAAATGCTACAGAGCTCCCACTCCCTTTCTTGTAAATACAGGCTTCTTCGAAAGTTTGTATAAAACCATATGCTTTGATCACCTCATCAAAGCATATATTCCAACTCCGAGATGCTTGCACCAGTCCATAGATGGATCGCTGGAGCTTGCACACTTTGTTAGCACCTTTAGGATCGACAAAACTTTTTGGTTGCATCATATACAACTCTTCTTTAAGAAATCCACCAAGGAATGTAGTTTTAACGTCCATTTGCCAGATTTCATAATCATAAAATGCGACAATTGCTAACATGATTTGGACTGACTTAAGCATCCCTACGGGTGAGAAAGTCTCATCATAGTCATCTCCTTGAACTTGTTGAAAACCTTTCGCGACAAGTCGAGCTTTGTAGACAGTAACATTACCATCAGTCTCAGTCTTCTTCTTGAAGATCCATTTATTCTCTATGGCTCACCGATCATCGGGCAAGTCAACCAAAGTCCACACTTTGTTCTCATACATGGATCTTATATCAGATTTCATGGCCTCAAGTGATTTATCGGAATCTGGGCTCATCATCTCTTCTTCATAGTTCGTAGGTTCGTCAAGGTCTAGTAACATGACTTCCAGAACAGGGTTACCGTACCACTTTGGTGTAGAACGTGCTATCGTTAACCTACAAGGTTCGGTAGTAACTTGATCTAAAGTTTCATGATCATTGTCATTAGCTTCCTCTCTAGTTGGTGTAGGCATCACGGGAATGGTTTTATGTGATGAGCTACTTTCCCATTCAACAGAAGGTACAATTACCTCATCAAGTTCTACTTTCCTCCCACTCACTTCTTTCGAGAGAAACTCCTTCTCTAGAAAGGATCCATTCTTAGCAACAAAGATCTTGCCTTCGGATCTATGGTAGAAGGTGCACCCAACAATTTCTTTTGGGTATCCTCTGAAGACGCACTTCTCCGATTTGGGTTCGAGCTTATCTGGCTGAATCTTTTTCACATAAGCATCGCAAACCCAAACTTTAAGAAACGGCAGCTTTGGTTTCATGCCAAACCATAGTTCATATGGTGTCGTCTCAGTGGATTTAGATGGTGCCCTATTTAAAGTGAATGCACCTGTCTCTAATGCATAACCCCAAAATTATAGTGGTAAATTGGTAAGAGACATCATAGATCGCACCATATCTAATAAAGTACGGTTATGATGTTCGGACACACCATTACGCTGCGGTGTTCCAGGTGGCTTGAGTTGTGAAACTATTCCACATTGTTTTAAATGAAGGCCAAACTCATAACTCAAATATTCGCCTCCACGATCAGATCGTAGAAACTTTATTTTCTTGTTACGATGAATCTCCACTTCACTTTGAAATTCTTTGAACTTTTCAAACGTTACAGACTTGTGTTTCATTAAGTAGATATACCCATACCTTCTCAAATCATCTGTGAAGGTTAGAAAATAACGATACCCGCCGCGAGCCTCAACACTCATTGGATCGCATACATCGGTATGTATTATTTCCAATAAGTCATTATCTTGCTCCATTGTTCCGGAGAACGGAGTTTTAGTCATCTTACCCATGAGGCATGGTTTGCAAGTATCAAATGATTCATAATCAAGTGATTCCAAAAGCCCATTTGCATGGAGTTTCTTCATGCGTTTTACACCAATATGACCTAAATGGCAGTGCCACAAATATGTTGCACTATCATTATCAACTTTGCATCTTTTGGCATCAATATTATGAATATGTGTATCACCACAATCGAGATTCAACAAAAATAGACCACTCTTCAAGGGTGCATGACCATAAAAGATATTACTCATATAAATAGAACAACCATTACTCTCTGATTTAAATGAATAACCGTCTCACATCAAACAAGATCCAGATATAATGTTCGTGCTCAACGCTGGCACCAAATAACAATTATTCAGGTCTAAAACCAATCCCGAAGGTAAATGTAGAGGTAGCATGCCGACGGCGACCACATCGACCTTGGAACCATTCCCGACGCACATCGTCACCTCGTCCTTAGCCAATCTTCATTTAATCTGTATCCCCTGTTTCGAGTTACAAATATGAGCAACCGAACCGGTATCAAATACCCAGGTGCTACTATGAGCATTAGTAAGGTACACATCAATAGCATGTATATCAAATATACCTTTGTTCACTTTGCCATCCTTCTTATCCGCCAAATACTTGGGGCTATTCCGCTTCCACTGATGAGTCCCTTTGTAGTAGAAGCACTCAGTTTCAAGCTTGGGTCCAGGCTTGGGCTTCTTCCCGAGAGTGGCAACTTGCTTGGCATTCTTCTTGAAGTTCCCCTTCTTTCCCTTGACCCTTTTCTTGAAACTAGCGGTCTTGTTAACCATGAACACTTGATGCTCCTTCTTGATTTCTACTTCCGCAGCTTTGAGCATAGCAAATACCTCGGGGATTGTCTTATCCATCCCTTGCATATTATACTTCATCACAAAGCCTTTGTAGCTTGGTGGCAGTGATTGAAGAACTCTATCAATGACACTATCAACTAGAATATTAACTCCCAACTGAGTCAAGTGATTATGATACAAAGACATTTTGAGTATGTGTTCACTGACAGAACTATTCTCCTCCATCTTGCAGCTATAGAACTTGTTGGAGACTTCATATCTCTCAACTCGGGCATTTGCTTGAAATATTAACTTCAATTCCTGGAACATCTCATATGGTCCATGATGTTCAAAACGTCTTTGAAGCCCCGATTCTAAGCCGTAAGTCATGACACACTAAACTATCGAGTAGTCATCAGATCGGGCTTGCCAAACATTCATAACATGAGCATCTACTCCTGCAACAGGCCTTTCACCTAGCGGTGGATCAAGGACATAATTCTTCTGTGTAGCAATGAGGATAATCCTCAAGTTATGGACCCAGTCCGTGTAGTTGCTACCATCATCTTTCAACTTAGCTTTCTCTAGGAACGCATTAAAATTGAAGGGAACGGTAGCACGGTCCATTGATCTACAACATAGATATGCAAAAAACTATAAAGACTAAGTACATGATAAATTAAGTTCAATTAATCATATTACTTAAGAACTCCCACTTAGATAGACATCCCTCAAGTCATCTAAATGATATGTGATCCAAACCAACTAAACCATGTCCGATCATCACGTGAGATGGAGTAGTCATCAATGGTGAACATCTCTATGTTGATCATATCTACTATATGATTCACCTTCGACCTTTCGTTCTCCAGTGTTCCGAGGCCATGTCTGTACATGCTAGGCTCGTCAAGTTTAACCCGAGTATTCCGCATGTGCAAAACTGTCTTGCACCTGTTGTATGTGAACATAGAGTCTATCACACCCGATCATCATGTGGTGTCTCCACACGACGAACTGTCGCAACGGTGGATACTCGGGGAGAACACTTATACATTGAAATTTTAGTGAGGGATCATCTTATAATGCTAGCGACGTACTAAGAAAAATAAGATGCATAAAAGATAAACATCACATGCAATCAAAATATGTGACATGATATGGCCATCATCATCTTGTGCTTTTGATCTCCATCTCCAAAGCATGGTCATGATCTCAATCGTTACTGGCTCGACACCTTGATCTCCATCGTAGCATCGTGGTCGTCTCGCCAACTATTGCTTCTACAACTATCACTAACGCATAGTGATAAAGTAAAGCAATTACATGGTGTTTGCATTTCATACAATAAAGAGACAACCATAAGGCTCCTGCCGGTTGCCAGTAACTTTTACAAAACATGATCATCTCATACGATAATGTATATCACATCATGTGTTGACCATATCACATCACAACATGCCCTACAAAAACAAGTTAGACGTCCTCTACTTTGTTGTTGCAAGTTTTACGTGGCTGCTACGGGCTTCTAGCAAGAACTGTTCTTACCTACGCATCAAAACCACAATGGTGATTTATCAAGTTTGTTGTTTTAACCTTCAACAAGGACTGGCCGCAGTCAAATTCGATTCAAATAAAGTTGGAGAAACAGACACCCGCCAGCCACCTTTATGCAAAACTAGTTGCATGTCTATCGGTGGAACCGATCTCATGAACGTGGTCATGTAAGGTTGGTCTAGGCCGCTTCATCCAACAATACAGCTGAATTAAAATAAGACGTTGGTGGTAGGCAGTATGATGATCACCGCCCACAACTCTTTGTGTTCTACTCGTGCATATAATCTATGGATAGACCTGGCTCGGATGCCACTGTTGGGAAACATAGCATGCAATTTCAAAAATTTCCTATGCTCAAGCAAGATCTATCTAGGAGATGCATAGTAACTAGAGGGGGAGAGTCTGTCTACATACCCTCGTAGACCGAAAGCAGAAGCATTTGACAATGCGGTTGATGTAGTCGAACTTCTTCTCGTTTTGACCGATCAAGCACCGAACGCACGACACCTCTGAGTTCTGCACACGTTTAGCTCGATGTCGTCCCTCGAAATCTTGATCCAATAAAGTGTCTAGGAAGTAGATGAGTTCCGTCAGCACGACGGCGTGGTGATGGAGATGGTGAAGTGATCCGTGCAGGGCTTCACCTAAGCACTATGAAGATATGACCGTAGGCTTAAACTGTGGAGGGGGGCGCCGCACACGGCTAACAATTGTTGGTGTGTGTTCTAGGTGCCCCCTCCCCACATACATATAGGTGGGAGGGGGACATCCTTGGGGCTCCCCAAGTAGGAGGAATCCTACTTGGGACCCTAGTCCAATTCTCCCCCCCCCCCTTTACCATGTTTTCCGGAGGGGAAAGGAAGGAGGAGGGAGGAGGGAAGGAAGGGGGAGGCCGAATCCCTCCCCTTTCTTCTCTTTTCCCCCTTTTCCTTTATCCTCTAGTGCGGCCCATATGGGGGCGCAGCAGCCCCTGCTGGCTGCTGCGTTTCCCTCTTGGCCCATTAGGCCCATATCTTTGCCAGGGGAGGGGGGTGCCTGGAACCCCTTCCGGTGACTCAATATGTACCCCGTACTCTCTGAAACACTTCTGATGTCCGAATACTATCGTCCTATATATCAAACTTTACCTCTCGATCATTTCGAGACTCCTCGTCATGTTCGTGATCTCATCCGGGACTCTGAACAACATTCGGTCACCAAATCACATAACTCATATAATACAAAATCGTCATCGAACGTTAAGCATGCAGACCCTACGGGTTCAAGAACTATGTAGACATGACCGAGACACCTCTCCGGTCAATAAACAATAGTGGAACATGTTTTCTCATATTGGCTCCTAGATATTCTACGAAGATCTTTATTGGTCGAACCGTTATGACAACATACATTATTCCCTTTGTCCATCGGTATGTTACTTGCCCGAGATTCGATCGTCGGTATCTTCATACCTAGTTCAATCTCATTACCGGCAAGTCTCTTTACTCGTTCCGTAATACATCATCCTACAACTAACTCATTAGTCACTTTGCTTGCAAGGATTCTTATGATGTGTATTACCGGGAGGGCCCAAAGACACCTCTCTGATACTCGGAGTGACAAATTCTAATCTTGATCTATGCCAATCCAACAAACACCTTCGGAGATACCTGTAGAGCATATTTATAATCACCCAGTTATATTGTGATGTTTGATAGCACACAAGGCATTCCTCCAGTGTCCGGGAGTTGCATAATCTCATAGTCAAAGGAATATGTATATGACATGAAGAAAGCAATAACAATAAAACTGAATGATCAATATGCTAAGCTAACGGATGGGTCATGTGATGTGATCCCATTATAAAATGACAACTCATGTCCATGGTTAGGAAACTTTAACCATCTTTGATCAATGAGCTAGTCAAGTAGAGGCTCACTAGGGACTTAGTGTTTTTGTAGCGACCCGATCCCAAAGGATCGATGTCTCTGTGCTTAAGTGTCATCCCTGGATTGGTATGCTGACACACAGTACTTGATAACCCACAAGTATAGGGGATCGCAACAGTTTTCGAGGGTAGAGTATTCAACCCAAATTTATTGATTCGACACAAAGGGAGCCAAAGAATATTCTCAAGTATTAGCAGCTGAGTTGTCAATTCAACCTCACCTGGATAACTTAATATCTGCAGCAAAGTATTTAGTAGCAAAGTAATATGATAGTAGTGGTAACGATAGCAAAAGGTAACGGTAGCAAAAGTAATATTTTTGGTATTTTGTAGTGATTTTAACAGTAGCAACGGAAAAGTAAAGTGAAGAACAATATATGGAAAGCTCGCAGGGAGTGGATCGGTGATAGAGAATTATGCCAGATGCGGTTCATCATGTAACCGTCATAACCTAGGGTGACACAGAACTAGCTCCAATTCATCAATGTAATGTAGGCATGTATACCGAATATAGTCATACGTGCTTATGGAAAATAACTTGCATGACATATTTTGTCCTACCCTCCCGTGGCAGCGGGGTCCTAGTGGAAACTACGGGATATTAAGGCCTCCTTTTATTAGAGTACCGAACCAAAGCATTAACACATAGTGAATACATGAACTCCTCAAACTGCGGCCATCACCGGGAGTGGTCCCGATTATTGTCACTTTGGGGTTGCCGGATCATAACTCATAGTAGGTGACTATAGACTTGCAAGATGGGATCAAGAACTCACATATATTCATGAAAACATAATAGGTTCAGATCTGAAATCATGGCACTCGGGCCCTAGTGACAAGCATTAAGCATAGCAACATCAATCTCAGAACATAGTGGATACTAGGGATCAAACCCTAACAAAACTAACTCGATTACATGATAAATCTCATCCAACGCATCATCGTCCAGCAAGCATACTATGGAATTACTTAGGCACGGCGGTGAGCATCATGAAATTGGTGATGGAGGATGGTTGATGATGACGACGGTGACGGATTCCCCTCTCCGGAGCCTCGAACGGACTCCAGATCAGCCCTCCCGAGAGAGTTTAGGGATAGGCGGCGGCCCCGTATCATAAAACGCGATGAATCCTTCTCCCCTATTTTTTTCTCCCCAAACACGAATATATGGAGTTGGAGTTGAGGTCGGTGGAGCTCCAGGGGGCCCATGAGGCAGGGGGCGCGCCCAGGGGGGCATGCGCGCCCCCACCCTCGTGGCTAGGGTGTGGCCCCCCTGGCCTTGATTCTTTGCCAGTATTTTTTATTATTTCCAAAAATAATCGCCGTGGAGTTTCGGGTCATTCCGAGAACTTTTGTTTCTGCACATAATAACACCATGGCAATTCTGCTGAAAACAGCATCAGTTTGGGTTAGTTCCATTCAAATCATACAAGTTAGAGTCCAAAACAAGGGAAAAAGTGTTTCGAAAAGTAGAGACAACGGAGACGTATCAACTCCCCCAAGCTTAAACCTTTGCTTGTCCTCAAGCAATTCAGTTGACAAACTGAAAGTGATAAATAGAAACTTTTACAAACTCTGTTTGCTCTTGTTGTTGTAAATATGTAAAGCCAGCATTCAAGTTTTCAGCAAAGATTATGAACTAACCATATTCACAATAACTCTTAGGTCTCATGTTTACTCATATCAATGGCATAATCAACTAGCGAGCAATAATAATAAATCTCGGATGACAACACTTTCTCAAAACAATCATAATATGATATAACAAGATGGTATCTTGCTAGCCCTTTCTGAGACCACAAAACATAAATGCAGAGCACCTTTAAAGATCAAGGACAGACTAGACATTGTAATTCATGGTAAAAGAGATCCAGTCAGGTCATACTCAATGTAAACTAATCAGTAATGAATGCAAATGACAGAGGTGCTCTCTAGTGGGTGCTTTTTAATAAGAGGGTGATGACTCAACATAAAAGTAAATAGATAGGCCCTTCGCAGAGGGAAGCATGGATTTGTAGAGGTGCCAGAGCTTGGTTTTGAAATAGAGATGAATAATATTTTCAGCAGTATACTTTCATTGTCAACATAACAACCAAGAGATGGCGATATCGTCCATGCTACACACATTATAGGCGGTTCCCAAACAGAATGGTAAAGTTTATACTCCCCCTCCACCAACAAGCATCAATCCATGGCTTGCTCAAAACAACGAGTGCCTCCAACTAATAACGGTCTTGGGGGAGTTTTGTTTGCAATTATTTTGATTTGATTTGCATAAAGCATGGGACTAGGCATCCCGGTGACCAGACATTTTCTCGTGAGTGAGGAGCGGAGTCCACTCCTCTTGGGAATAACCCGCCTAACATGGAAGATACAGACATCCCTAGTTGATACATGAGCTATTTGAGCATACAAAACAGAATGTTTATTTGAAGGTTTAGAGTTTGGCACATACAAATTTACCTGGAACGGCAGGTAGATACCGTATATAGGTAGGTATGGTGGACTCATATGGAACAACTTTGGGGCTTATGGGATTGGATGCACAAGCAGTATTCCCGCTTAGTGCAGGTGAAGGCTAGAAAAAGACTGGGAAGCGACCAGCTAGAGAGCGACAACAGTCATGAACATGCATTAAATTTAATCAACACCGAATGCAAGCGTGAGTAGGATATAAATGCACCATGAACATAAATATTGTAGAGGCTATGTTGATTTTGTTTCAACTACATGCGTGAACATGTGCCAAGTCAAGCCACTTGAATCGTTCAAAAGAGGATACCACCCTACAATACCACATCACAACCATTTTAATAGCATGTTGGCACGCAAGGTAAACCATTATAAGCTCCTAGCTAATTAAGCATGGCATAAGCAACTATAATCTCTAATTGTCATTGCAAACATGTTTATTCATAATAGGCTAAATCAGGAACGATGAACTAATCATATTTACAGAAACAAGAGAGGTCGAGTTCATACCAGCTTCTCCCATCTCAATCAGTCCATCATATATCATCATAACTGCCTTTCACTTGCACGACCAAATGATGTGAATAATAGTAACAGTGCACGTGCATTGGACTAAGCTGGAATCTGCAAGCATTCAATAAGCAGGATAAGACAAGGCAATATGGACTCTTGGTTAAATCAACAATAATGCATGTAGGAGTCACTTCAACAATTTAATTATGGTCTTCTCCAATCGACCCCCAAAGAAAAGAAAAGAAAAGAAGTAAAACTATTTACACGGGAAAGCTCCCAACAAGCAAAAGAAGAACATGAAATCTTTTTGGGTTTTCTTTTTAATTACTACTACAAGCATAGAAATTAAAACTAGTTGAAAGCTACAATTTTTATTTTTGGTTTTTCTTGAGGTTTATCAAACACACAAGAAGAAAGCATAAAAAGGAAATAAACTAGCATGTATATTACAATAAAAAAGTATGAGCACCGACATCTAGAAATGAGTGTGTGAACATAAATGTAATGTCGGTGGGAAATACGTACTCCCCCATGGTTAGGCTTTTGGCCTAAGTTGGTCTATGGCCACGGCTGGCCTGGCGGATATCCAAAGTTGTAACTAGGGTCGTACTGTGATGCAGCAGTCATTGCATCATGGCCTGCAGCTTGGAGGCGAGCTATCTCAACCCTCCTCTTATACTCTTCTGCCTCCTCTCTGGTTATAAAATATCTCCCTTTTGCCTGAAAGTCAAAGGAAGTAGAAGCAGGGAGAGCGACGTGATAGGTGTGTCGACTGTCAAAGATTAGTCGGTACTGGAGGAACTGATCGTTCCTCTCAATAAAATGATGACGAACATAGCCTCATAATCAAAATAAGCAAGGGGCAACTCAATATCATCCTCACATATGGTTATACCAAGAAAATTAGCTATACGGGTTGCATAAATTCCACCAAAGAAATCTCCATTAAATCTATTATGATGCAACCTACGTGCAACAATGGCTCCTAAGTTATAAGATTTATCTCCTAACACATCACTCCTAAGAATATTGAGGTCAGGGACACACATGTGACATGCTTCATCCTTACCATTTATGCACCTACCTATGAAGAGAGCAAAATAATGTATAGCAGGAAAATGAAGGCTCCCTATGGTAGCTTGTGTTATATCTCTAGATTCCCCCACAGTTATTTTAGCAAGAAAATCTCTAAATTTAGATTTGCGAGGTTCACTAGAACTACCCCATTGTGGAAGTTTGCAAGCAGTGGTAAAATCCTCTAAGTCCATAGTATAAGAATTTTCATAAAGATCAAATAGGACAGTTTGAGAATTGCGTGAAGATGAAAATTCAAACCTCCTCACAAAGGAACTAGTGATATAGTGGTACTGGCGGCACTTTTCTGCCTCGAAGCTCACAAGATCAACGTTACACAAACATGAGTTAAATTCTTCCTTAATTCATGCTTGATCCATGAAGTCATCTGAGGGCCATTCACAAGGCAGCACTGGAGTGTCCCTTGGTGGCTCGTCATCAGCATCACGCATTGCAAGCCTGGGTCCTTGTTTCCTTGAAGAACCACCTTGGTACATTTTCCTAAACATATTTCTTCCTCTGAAAAATTTCTAAAATTTTGAGTAACTTCAAATAAAAGTAAACCAAACTCAACAAAATTGATAGCAACTACTCCTACAAGTTCCTAGAGCCTATATCATGCATTAGAACTACTTGGAACCATATAAATTTGACATGTAAGCTCAAGAACATGGTCACCTAGGCAGCACAAATTTGCAATGAATAAAGCACTAGAACAAAAATTAATTGGACCAATGGAGGAGTCACATACCAAGGAACAATCCCCAAAGTAGTTTTGTGAGAGGTGCTTTGAGCAAGGAGATTGAAAATCACAACAAAATGAGCTAGAACTCGTGCTTGAGCTGGATGGTGATTTTTTGGGAGGAAGAAGAAGTGTTTGGGTGCAGGAATAAGTGGAGGGGAGCCACAGTGGGCCCACGAGGCAGGGGGGCGCGCCCAGGGGGTGGGCGCGCTCTAGACCCTCGTGGCCAGGTGCCAGCTCCCCCTGCTATGTTCTGAGTGCCAGATATTCTCAAATATTCTAGAAAAAATCATATTTAAATTTCAGGGCATTTGAGGAACTTTTATTTTCGGGGTATTTTTATATTGCAAGAATAATTCAGAAAACAGACAGAAATTACTATTTTTGCTTTATTTAATATAAATAACAGAAAGTAAAAAGAGTGTAGCGACCAGACCTCAAACAGTCTGATCTCTGTGCTCCGGTGTCATCCCTGGATCAGTAATGCTGACACCACACAGAACTCGGAGGATTTATAGCAGAGTAGCAATCACACACTTATTACATCGGGTGTCTCAAAAGAGAACTTATTACAATAAATATGGCTTAAGGCCATCTAATAACGATAACAGCGGAAGGCTTGGAAGGTAAGTGAGTCCATCAACTCCAACGGCATCACTGAGTATAGAACCACGACCTAAAAACTCCTTAATCGTTGTCTAAAAAGTCTGCAACATTAATGTTGCAGCCCGAAAACGGGTCAGCACATGGAATATGCTGGCAAGGTAACACATAGAGAGTAATGGAATGCAACAACTATACTATATGCATATTTGGCTGGTGGAAAGCTCTATGGTTAGTGTTTTTGCGTAAAGCCAATTTTTCCCTACTTCAAAGGAATAAATTTAATTACTATCATGGTGGTTGTTGAACATTGAGAATGGTGGACAGCATTCTCAATCCCAATTAAGCATCATCATTAAACCCAACATAATTAACTTTAGAGTAACATGTTGAGATTCACATGATAATCCAAGTACTAGATACTCAAGAATGTCCATAACCGGGGACACGGCTAACCATGATTAGTTTGTTACACTCTGCAGAGGTTTGCGCACTTTTCCCCACAAGACTCGATCGCCTCCGTTGGATTTCTCGCACTACATGGTGTTTGAGAAACGGATGACCGAGACACAGTCTTTCAGAAGCGCTAGCACCTTACGATGGATAGACCGGTACACCTACTTTCCCCTACATCTGCTAGTCTACCCTGTAAGAGTTCGCACGACTTAATCAACTATGCTAGAGCCCATAATGGCTTGTGGCTGCACACGGAAGTTTCTAGTATGAATAATCTCATGATCCCTTTGAGTCTGGGTGGCGGTCCAAAAGAAAAACAGGCAAGTCCTGGAATACCCAGGTGCCTCAATCCACCTAGATGTGTGTTAGGTTTCCACCTTAGATAAACCATTAATTAACAATCTCACATCTGTCATGGATATCACTCACCCAATCCACGTCTACTATCATAGCATGGCATAATAAGCAAACGTAGAAGTACTCCCAAAGGTTTGATAATAAACAGGTAATAGGTACTACCTCATCTACTTCCCATCCCACAATTTAATTAGATCCTAATCATGCAATGTGTGAGGATTGATCTAATGCAATAAAACTGGGTTGTAGAAAAGGTATGATCAAAGTGTTACTTGCCTTGCTGATGATCCGCGAAACCTAGAGATTCAAAGTAACAGGCGGCACACTCCGGGTATTCTATTGCAGACAAACAAACAAGCATACAATAAGTACTCATCTAATGCACAGGTAAAACTCAAATAGAAGATCTAACCAGAAAGTTCAACTTAAGAACCCTGGTTTGCAAAAAGAATCAAATCGAACGAAGCAAAAGAAATCAAACGGCGAAGAAAACAACTTCGTTCTAGTAATCTGGATCTAAGTCAAATTTTACGGTAGCAAAAAATTGTTTAAGTTGATTATTCGGAAAGATGGTTTCGAGACGAAACTCCAGGCGCTTGAATCGCCTGATTCCGATAAACGAGCGAAAAGTTATACTAAAACAAAAATCGGATCAGAAATCGCGATCAGAAAATAATCGCGGAAAAAATCCGACGAAAAAGAAAAACGACGAACGGAATTTTTTTTAAAAAAATGGCACGGAAGTCGATGCGGCGGCGAACCTTGGGCGGCGCGCGGCTCCGGCGGGTCAGCGGCGGGGCGGCGGCGGCGAGGGGGCGGCGGCTGGGCTCTCTCGGGCCCGGGGCAGCGCCTTATAAAGGCCCCGGCCAGGGAGTCCTGGCCGAGTACGGTCCAAAGTCGGTTCCGCGTTTTTTTTAAAAAAAAAATCTGCTCGGAAGAAAAAAAAAGAAATACTAAACGGACTCCAAAAGTCAAGAAATAAATTTTGCCGGGTTTCTAAAATCAAGCCCGATAAAGTGAACATTTATTTGGGCGCTAAATGCAATTTTGAAAAACGCGCATTTTTCCTAAATTCAAATAAAAATACCGAAAAACTCCAAAATAAATCTTATTTGATTTTTTTATTAAATCCTCAATATTTCTATATTTTGGGAAAGTCATTTTATTCCCTCTCTCATATTTTTGTAATAGAAATAATTGATGATAAAATAAATAAAATTAAATGATCCTGTTTACATAATTTGAGAAAACTCAAATATGTAAATAACGAAATCCGCAACTCTCTCCGTGGGTCCTTGAGTTGCTTAGAATTTTCTAGGATCAAAACCAAAAGCAAAATAAAATATGATATGCATGATGATCTAATGTATAACATTCCAAATTGAAAATTTGGGATGTTACAAACCTACCCCCCTTAAGATGAATCTCGCCCTCGAGATTCGGGTTGGCTAGAAAATAGGTGAGGGTGGTCCTTGAGCAAATCTTCCTCTCGCTCCCAGGTGGCTTCATCCTCCATGTGGTGGCTCCACTGAACTTTGCAAAACTTGATAACCTTGCTGCGAGTGACTCGGCTGGCAAACTCGAGAATCTTGACTGGTTTCTCTTCATAGGTCAAATTGTTATCCAACTGAATTGCTTCTAATAGCACTGTGTCTCTCAGAGGTATGTCAGCCATCTCCGCGTGACACTTCTTCAACTGAGAAACATGTACTCCTGACAATCCTTTGGCAATTCCAACTTATAGGCCACTTCTCCCATACGCTCCAAAACTCGATATGGCCCTACAAATCGTGGCGCTAACTTCCCCTTCAAAGCGCTTAATCCCTCGAAGTGGGGATACTCGAAGATAAGCTCTATCTCCGACTTCGTAAACCGTCTCCTTGCGTTTAAAGTCTGCGTAGCTCTTCTGCCTGGACTGGGCTACCTTGAGCCTATCGCGAATCAACTTCACCTTCTGTTCAGACTCTTTAATCAGATCTGGTCCAAACAACTGGCGGTCTCCAACTTCGTCCCATGATAACGGTGTCCTGCACCTCCTTCCGTACAAAGCTTCAAAGGGGCCATCTTCAAACTGGTCTGATAGCTATTATTGTAAGAAAATTCTGCATATGGCAAATTATCGTCCCAACTAGATCCATAATCTAGCGCACAAGCTCTCAGCATATTCTCCAAAATCTGATTGACTCTCTCGGTTTGTCCATCTGTCTGCGGATGATAAGTTGTACTAAATTCTAGCCTAGTACCCAAAGTTTCATGTAACTGCTTCCAGAACTTTGAGGTAAACTGGGTTCCTCTATCTGATACGATGCTCCTCGGAACTCCATGCAAACATACGATCCTGGTCATGTATATCTTTGCCAACTTAGCACTGGTGTAAGTGGTCTTTACTGGGATGAAATGAGCTACCTTCGTCAATCGATCGACTACAACCCAAGTCGAGTCATAGCCTGAACGAGTCCTTGGTAATCCCGTGATAAAATCCATGCCTAGCTTATCCCACTTCCATTCGGGTATCGGCAATGGTTGCAACAATCCTGCTGGCTTCTGATGCTCTGCCTTTACTCTCTGACATACGTCACAGATTGCTACATACTCCACAATATCCTTCTTCATCCCGGTCCACCAGAAAATATCCTTCAAATCCAAATACATTTTGGTATTTCCTGGGTGAATCGAATACGGTGAGTCATGTGCCTCTTGCAAAATCAATTTTCTGATCTCTGGGTCATTGGGTACATAAACACGGTCTTCAAACCATAGGGTGTCGTGCTCATCCTCACGAAATCCTTTAGCTTTTCCTTGGCTCAGTTTCTCCTTTATGGAAGCAATCTCCTTGTCAGTCTTCTGAGCTTCTCTGATTCTATCCATCAAAGTTGACTAAATCTCCAGTGCTACTACATAGCCTCTCGGAACTATTTCCAAACATAGTTCATGAAGTTTTTCTGTTAACTCCTTGGGTATTTCTTCCGTCATTAACGTATTGACATGGCTCTTGCGGCTTAATGCATCAGCTACTACATTAGCCTTCCCGGGATGATAATGCAATTTCATATCATAATCCTTGATGAGCTCCAACCATCTCCTTTGTCTGAGGTTCAACTCCTTCTGCGTGAAAATGTACTTCAAACTCTTGTGATCCGTGTACACCTCACAATGATTTCCAATGAGGAAATGTCTCCATGTCTTCAATGCATGCACTACAGCTGCTATCCAAATCATGCGTGGCATAATTCAATTTGTGAGGCTTCAGTTGTCGTGAAGCATACGAAACAACTCTCCCTTCCTGCATAAGCACTGCTCCAAGTCCTCGACGTGAAGCATCGCAATACACCTCATAATCCTTGGTTTGATCTAGCAAAATCAACACTGGTGAGGTAACCAAACGGTTCTTCAATTCCTGAAAACTTGCCTCACACTCCTCAGTCCATTTGAACTTAGTATCCTTCTTCAGAAACTCCGTCATAGGCTTCGCAATCCTTGAGAAGTTCTCAATAAATCTCCGGTAGTATCCTGCGAGTCCAAGAAAACTCCGGATCTCTCCAACTGTTGTTGGGGCTTCCCACTTGGTCACGGTTTCAACTTTAGCGGGATCTACTGCTATACCTTCTCCGGATATAACGTGTCCGAGGAATCCTACTTCCTTCAACCAAAACCCACATTTGCTGAACTTGGCATATAATTGGTGTTCTCTGAGCTTTCCAAGTACCAAACGCAAATGCTCCTTATGCTCCTCTTCATTCTTCGAATATACCAGGATATCATCAATGAACACTACGACGAACTTATCCAAAAACTCCATAAACACTTTGTTCATCATGTTCATAAAATAGGCAGGCGTGTTAGTCAGTCCAAATGACATAACGGTATACTCATACAACCCATACCTGGTGGTAAAAGCTGTCTTAGGAATATCCTGTTCTCGAATCTTCAACTGGTGGTATCTTGATCGCAAATCGATCTTGGAAAACACTTTAGCTCCTTGCAATCGATCAAACAGATCATTCATTGGTAGCGGGTACTTGTTTTTGATTGTTACTTCGTTCAATCCTCGATAATCAACAACCATTCTTAACGATCCATCCTTCTTCTCCACTAGAAGTACTGGTGATCCCCAAGGCGAAGAACTTGGGCGAATATATCCCTTATCCAGTAACTCCTTAATCTGCTTCTTAATTTCAACCAAATCTTTTGCTGGCATCCTATATGGTCTCTTCGATATTGGCCCAGTGCCTGGCAAAAGCTCAATCAAAAACTCAATGTCTCTATCCGGTGGCATGCCTGGCAACTCTTCGGGAAATACGTTAGGAAAATCCTTTACCACTGGTACTTCCTCCTGCACAACTCCTGATAAGGAATTTACTTGTGTCCTGTTTGGTGCATGTCGGGATACATACTTGATCCTTCTCCCTTCTAGTGTGGTAAGCAAAATTGACTTACTAGCACACTCAATATTCCCTTCATACTTTGATAACCAATCCATGCCTAATATCACATCCAATCCTTGGGATTCCAGAATAATTAAATCCGTTGGGAAAACATGCCTTCCTATACTTAATGGCACTTGAAAACATCCTTGACTGGCCATGTACTCTGCTCCTGGTGAGCTTACTAGCATAGGTGTTTTGAGAATCCTAGTGGGAAGGCTATACTTTTCCACAAATCCCCTTGATATGTATGAATGCGATGCCCCAGTATCAAAAAGAACGAGTGCAGTAAATGACTTAACCAAAAACTTACCTATTACTGCATCGGGCTGAGCTTCAACCTCCTCCACGCTAACGTGGTTCACCTGTCCCCTGTTGAAAGGGTTCGGCTTCTTCCCAGAACTTCCATTGCCATTTTGGCCTTCAGGACATTCATTTGCAAAATGTCCGGTCTTGGAACACTTGAAACAGGTGACATGACTCAGATCTTTCTTGGCTGGGGTTGATGGGGTGCTGCGGTTCTGGCCATTGCTTCCTCCATTCCCATTACCATTCTTAGTGCCACTGTGATTGTGCGAGCAACCTACTCCATGGGTATGCTGAAAATGTCCTCCCGGTCTAGGGGTAAAACGTGGCTTCTGCTGAGCTCCTGAATTATACTTTCCTTGTCCATACTTCCTCTTGCGGTTCTCAATTTTCTGCTGCTTCCCTTCAATCATAAGAGCGCGATCTACCAACTCCTGGTAGTTGTTGAAGGTGGCTACCATCAACTGCATACTCAACTCATCATTCAGTCCTTCCAGGAATTTCTCCTGCTTAGCTGCATCCGTAGCAACGTCATCTGGGGCATAACGTGCTAGCTTACTAAACTCCTCCACATACTGGCCAACTGTCCATCCTCCTTGGCGCAAGTTATGAAACTCACGCTTCTTCCTGGCCATTGCTCCTGCTAAAACATAGGCAGTACCGAAAGCCTGCTGAAACTGGTCCCATGTGACAGTGTTGATTGGGAAGGTGGCTGTGAAATTCTCCCACCAGGATGCTGCGGGTCCTTCTAACTGATGTGCGGCAAACTTAACCTTCTCTGCATCTGTGCATCCTGCTGTGGTCAACTCCCTAGCTATCTTGCGGAGCCAATCATCTGCTACTATCGGCTCGGTGCTACTGGAAAACACCGGCGGATTCAGTCTAAGAAAACAGGCTAAGTAGTCAACAAGTGGTGGTGGTGGTGGTGGGTTGTGGTTGTTGTTCCCCTGATTTTGATTCTAAACTAGCAACTGCATCAAGGTGTTCTGTTGCTGGATCAACTGGGTGAGCTCCGGCGGAAAGGTAAATCGGGGTCATGTCTCGGAGGCATCTGAGGGTTTAGAAAAGATGAGATATAAGAATAGAGGGGGTGTAAAGAGAAAACACTACCCATATGCACATGAGGCAAAAGCAAACAATTCACTTCAATCAATCAAACAAAGGCATACAATCGATCTAGCTATCGCAAGAGTGCTCGGACTACTATATTTACATGGTGGACTACTACTACTGATGAGTTGGTCTACTAGAAATATTCTACGGTTGTAGACTCCATGATATCGGCTCCTGCTTCATCAACATAGTCATCATCGCTACTATCTGCTTCCGAGTCGGTGCCGTCGATGATGATGTAGTCTTTCGGGCTAATCTCCTTGGGTTCTTTGTCTTCATCTACTGGTGTCGGGCCTCCCATAAATATTGCTAGCTTCATAGTTAGTCCGGCATTCTTATCCACCAATACTTCAATTTCTTCTTCATAATCTTCACGTGTAACCTTGAGTTCTTCCTCCAGTTCCTTGATTCTAGTCTTAGCCTTCTTCAGATCTATCATGTCGGTGCACATCTGATTCTCCTGTCGTCGAATGTGCTGATTTAACTCCTGGATAAAAGCTGCAATTGATCTATCTTTCCTGGTGCTGATCATCTCCCAGTGTTTATCTCGGCGCCCACAAATCTGGTAGATAGTATCCTTGAGATCCTTGCGGTAGACTTCCCCAATGCGTCCCATGGCGATGTGAGCTGCCATACTCTTCCCTAGACTCCAAGTTGGTGCATCAAAAGAAAACTCTATGGGCTCAGTGACTGGCATGAACGTCCTTCCTGGAACTTGAACTTGAATCATCCAGCGCTCTTCTTCAGGTAAAGTGGCGTTGTAGGTTCCCGTGAAGCTTGGTATTCCTATGTTCAGGTATCTAGTGACTTCCTTCAAGTGGCGTCCAAAGGGTGTATCTTCATCTGGTTGGGTGAACTTGTTCCTTGCATCCGCCATCCTAAAGAGTAGAAAAGCTGAGAGGTCAGAAGAGAAGAGAGTGAGTAGTGATCTAGGTCTTTAGCTTAGTGGTCGTGTCCTACAGTCAGCGTGTGCTCTGATACCATCTCTGTAGCGACCAGACCTCAAACAGTCTGATCTCTGTGCTCCGGTGTCATCCCTGGATCAGTAATGCTGACAACACACAGTACTCGGAGGATTTATAGCAGAGTAGCAATCACACACTTATTACATCGGGTGTCTCAAAAGAGAACTTATTACAATAAATATGGCTTAAGGCCATCTAATAACGATAACAACGGAAGGCTTGGAAGGTAAGTGAGTCCATCAACTCCAACGGCATCACTGAGTATAGAACCACGACCTAAAAACTCCTTAATCATCGTCTAAAAAGTCTGCAACATTAACGTTGCAGCCCGAAAACGGGTCAGCACATGGAATATGCTGGCAAGGTAACACATAGAGAGTAATGGAATGCAACAACTATACTATATGCATATTTGGCTGGTGGAAAGCTCTATGGTTAGTGTTTTTGCGTAAAGCCGATTTTTCCCTACTTCAAAGGAATAAATTTAATTACTATCATGGCGGTTGTTGAACATTGAGAATGGTTGACAGCATTCTCAATCCCAATTAAGCATCATCATTAAACCCAACAAAATTAACTTTAGAGTAACATGTTGAGATTCACATGATAATCCAAGTACTAGATACTCAAGAATGTCCATAATCGGGGACACGGCTAACCATGATTAGTTTGTTACACTCTGCAGAGGTTTGCGCACTTTTCCCCACAAGACTCGATTGCCCCCGTTGGATTTCTCGCACTACATGGTGTTTGAGAAACGGATGACCGAGACACAGTCTTTCAGAAGCGCTAGCACCTTACGATGGATAGACCGGTACACCTACTTTCCCCTACATCTGCTAGTCTACCCTGTAAGAGTTCGCATGACTTAATCAACTATGCCAGAGCCCATAATGGCTTGTGGCTGCACACGGAAGTTTCTAGTATGAATAATCTCATGATCCCTTTGAGTCTGGGTGGCGGTCCAAAAGAAAAACAGGCAAGTCCTGGAATACCCAGGTGCCTCAATCCACCTAGATGTGTGTTAGGTTGCCACCTTAGATAAACCATTAATTAACAATCTCACATCTGTTATGGATATCACTCACCCAATCCACGTCTACTAGCATAGCATGGCATAATAAGCAAACGTAGAAGTACTCCCAAAGGTTTGATAATAAACAGGTAATAGGTACTACCTCATCTACTTCCCATCCCACAATTTAATTAGATCCTAATCATGCAATGTGTGAGGATTGATCTAATGCAATAAAACTGGGTTGTAGAAAAGGTATGATCAAAGTGTTACTTGCCTTGCTGATGATCCGCGAAACCTAGAGATTCAAAGTAACAGGCGGCGCACTCCGGGTATTCTATCGCAGACAAACAAACAAGCATACATAAGTACTCATCTAATGCACAGGTAAAACTCAAATAGAAGATCTAACCAGAAAGTTCAACTTAAGAACCCTGGTTTGCAAAAAGAATCAAATCGAACGAAGCAAAAGAAATCAAACGGCGAAGAAAACAACTTCGTTCTAGTAATCTGGATCTAAGTCAATTTTTACGGTAGCAAAAACTTGTTTAAGTTGATTATTCGGAAAGAGGGTTTCGAGACGAAACTCCAGGCGCTTGAATCGCCTGATTCCGATAAACGAGCGAAAAGTTATACTAAAACGAAATTCGGATCAAAAATCGCGATCAGAAAATAATCGCGGAAAAAATCCGACGAAAAAGAAAAACGACGAACGGAATTTTTTTTATTAAAAAAACGACACGGAAGTCGAGGCGGCGGCGAACCTCGGGCGACGCGCGGCTCCGGGGGGTCGGCGGCGGGGCGGCGGCGGCGGGGGGGCTGGGGCTGGCCTAGGGTTAGGGTTTCAGCGGCTGAGCTCTCTCGGGCCCGGGGCAGCGACTTATAAAGGCCCCGGCCAGGGAGTCTTGGCCGAGTACGGCCCATAGTCGGTTCCGTGTTTTTTTTTAAAATCTGCTCGGAAGAAAAAAAATAAAAAGAAATACTAAAGGGACTCCAAAAATCATGAAATAAATTTTGCCGGGTTTCTAAAATCAAGCCCGATAAAGTGAACATTTATTTGAGCCCTAAATGCAATTTTGGAAAACACGCATTTTTCCTAAATTCAAATAAAAATACCGAAAAACTCCAAAATAAATCTTATTTGATTTTTTTATTAAATCCTCAATATTTCTATATTTTGCGAAAGTCATTTTATTCCCTCTCTCATATTTTTGTAATAGAAATAATTGATGATAAAATAAATAAAATCAAATGATCCTGTTTACATAATTTGAGAAAACTCAAATATGTAAATAACGAAATCCCCAACTCTCTCCGTGGGTCCTTGAGTTGCTTAGAATTTTCTAGGATCAAAACCAAAAGCAAAATAAAATATGATATGCATGATGATCTAATGTATAACATTCCAAATTGAAAATTTGGGATGTTACAAGAGGGTATAGAAGGTTGTGCTTTCTAAATTCATCGATCTCAAGCTCATCAAAAGGAATCCACTAACAAGGTTGATCAGGTCTTGTTGACAAACTCATTCCGAATAACATGGAACCGGAGAATTTTCGAATAACACTAGGTTACCTCAACGGGGATATGCACATCCCCAACAATAAGAATATCATATTTCTTCTTGACAGTAGGAAGAGGAAAATCAAAACCTCCAAAAATAATCGATGGAATTTTTCCAATAGAATTGATACTGTGGACTTGAGGTTGTTTCCTCGGAAAGTGTACCATGTGCTCATTACCATTAACATGAAAAGTGACATTGCCTTTGGTGCAATCAATAACAGCCCCTGAAGTGTTCAAAAAGGGTCTTCCAAGAATAATAGACATACTATCATCCTCGGGAATATCAATAATAACAAAGTCGGTTAAAATAGTAACGTTTGCAACCACAACAGACACATCCTCACAAATACAGACAGTTATAGCAGTTGATTTATGAGCCATTTGCAAAGATATTTTAGTAGGTGTCAACTTATTCAAATCAAGTCTACGATATAAAGAGAGAGGCATAACACTAACACCGGCTCCAAGATCACATAAAGCAGTTTTAACATAGTTTCTTTTAATGGAGCATGGTATAGTTGGTACTCTGGGATCTCCAAGTTTCTTTGGTATTCCTCTCTTAAAAGTATAATTAGCAAGCATGGTGGAAATTTTAGCTTCCGATATCTTTCTTTTATTAGTAACAATATCTTTCATGTACTTAGCATAAGGATTCATTTTAAGCATACCAGTCAAACGCATATGCAAAAAGATAGGTCTAATCATTTCAGCAAAGCGCTCAAAATCCCCATCATCCTTTTTCTTGGATGGCTTAGGAGGAAAAGGCTTGGGTTTCTGAACCCAAGGCTCTCTTTCCTTACCGTGTTTCCTTGCAACAAAGTCTCTTTTATCACGTTGACTCTTTGATTGTGGGTTATCAAGATCAATAGAAGGTTCAGCTTCTGCATCATTATCATTGCTAGGTTGAGCATCAACATGAACATTATCATTAACATTATCACTAGTTTCATGTTCATTACTAGATTGTGTTTCAGCATCAGAAATAGACATATCATTGGGATTCTCAGGTGTTTCAGCAACAGGTTTCAGCAACAGGTGCAAAATCCTATCATTTTTCTTTTTCTTCCTTTTAGAAGGACTAGGTGCATCTATATTATTTCTCTGGGAATCTTGCTCAATTCTCTTAGGATGGCCCTCAGGATACAAAGGTTCCTGGGTCATTTTACCACATCTAGTCATAACTCTAACATCATTATCATTTTTCTTACTATTTAATTCATTGAGCAAATCATTCTGAGCTTTAAGTACTTGTTCTACTTGAGTGGTAACCATAGAAGCATGTTTACTAATGAGTTTAAGTTCACCTTTAACTCCATACATATAATCACCCAAGTGTTCAATCATATAAGCATTTTGTTTCAATTGTCTACCAAAATAAGCATTGAAGTCTTCTTGCTTAACCATAAAGTTATGAAACTCATCCAAACATTGGCTAGCAAACTTAGTAGGAGGGATTTCAGCTTTATCATATCTATAGAGAGAATTTACCTTTACTACCTATGTCGGGTTATCAAGACCATATGTTTCTTCAATAGGTGAGGGATTAAGATCATATGTTTCTTCAACGGGCGGTAAATTCAGACCATGTATTTCTTCAATAGGAGGTAAATTCTTAGCATCTTCAGCTTTAATGCCCTTTTCTTTCATGGATTTCTTTGCCTCTTGCATATCTTCAGGACTGAGAAATAGAACACCCCTTTTCTTCGGAGTTGGTTTATGAATAGGCTCAGGAGCTGGCTCAGGAAGTGTCCAATTATTTTCATTTGTCAACATATTATTCAATAGAATTTCAGCTTCATCTGGTGTTCTTTCCCTGAAAATAGAACCAGCACAACTATCCAGGTAATCTCTGGAAGCATCGGTTAGTCCATTATAAAAGATATCAAGTATTTATTTTTTCTTAAGAGGATGATCAGGCAAATTAAGTAATTGGAGAAGCCTCCCCCAAGCTTGTGGGAGACTCTCTTCTTCAATTTGCACAAAGTTATATATATATATATCCCTTAAGGCAGCTTGTTTCTTATGAGCAGGGAAATATTTAGTACAGAAGTAATAAATCATATCCTGGGGACTAAGCACACAACCAGGATCAAGAGAATTAAACCATATCTTAGCATCACCCTTTAGTGAGAACGGAAATATTTTAAGGATATAAAAGTAGCTAGTTCTCTCATCATTACTGAACAGGGTGGCTATATCGTTTAATTTAGTAAGATGTGCCACACAGTTTCTGATTCATAGCCATAAAAAGGATCAGATTCAACCAAAGTAATTATATCAGGATCAATAGAGAATTCATAATCCTTATCAGTAACAAAAATAGGTGAAGTAGCATAAGCAGGATCATATTTCATTCTAGCATTCAGAGTTTTTTGTTTAAGTTAGCTAATAATTTCTTAAGATCACTTCTATCATTGCATGCAAGAAAGTCTCTTTTAGTTTCTTCATCCATAACATAGCCCTCAGGCACAACATGCAATTCATATTTATTAGGAGAGCCTTCATCATGACTTTCATCAATAATATCAGTTTCAATAATTTCATTCTCTCTAGCCCTAGCAAGTTGTTCATCAAGAAATTCATCAAGTGGCACAGTAGTATCAAGCATAGAAGTAGTTTCATCATAAGTATCATGCATAGCAGAAGTGGCATCATCAATAATATGTGATATATCAGAATTAATAGCAGAAGCAGGTCTAGGTGTCGCAAGCTTCCTCAAAACAGAAGGTGAATCAAGCGTAGAGCTAGATGGCAGTTCCTTACCTCCCCTCGTAGTTGAGGGATAAATCTTGTTTCTTGGATCTTTCAAGTTCTTCATAATGATAAGAAGATATAAATCCCAAGTGACTCAAAGAATAGAGCTATGGTCCCCGGCAACGGTGCCAGAAAATAGTCTTGATAACCCACAAGTATAGGGGATCGCAACAATTTTCGAGGGTAGAGTATTCAACCCAAATTTATTGATTCGACACAAGGGGAGCCAAAGAATATTCTCAAGTATTAGCAGCTGAGTTGTCAATTCAACCACACCTGGATAACTTAATATCTACAGCAAAGTATTTAGTAGCAAAGTAATATGATAGTAGTGGTAACGATAGCAAAATGTAACAGTAGCAAAAGTAATATTTTTGGGATTTTGTAGTGATTGTAATAGTAGCAACGGAAAAGTAAATAAGCGAAGAACAATATATGGAAAGCTCATAGGCAATGGATCGGTGATAGAGAATTATGCCGGATGCGGTTCATCATGTAACAGTCATAACCTAGTGTGACACAGAACTAGCTCCAATTCATCAATGTAATGTAGGCATGTATCCGAATATAGTCATACATGCTTATGGAAAAGAACTTGCATGACATCTTTTGTCCTACCCTCCCGTGGCAGCGGGGTCCTAGTGGAAACTACGGGATATTAAGGCCTCCTTTTAATAGAGTACCGGACCAAAGCATTAACACATAGTGAATACATGAACTCCTCAAACTACGGTCATCACCGGGAGTGGTCCCGATTATTGTCACTTCAGGGTTGCCGGATCATAACTCATAGTAGGTGACTATATACTTGCAAGATAGTATCAAGAACTCACATATATTCATGAAAACATAATAGGTTCAGATCTGAAATCGTGGCACTCGGGCCCTAGTGACAAGCATTAAGCATAGCAACATCAATCTCAGAACATAGTGGATACTAGGGATCAAACCCTAACAAAACTAACTCGATTACATGATAAATCTCATCCAACCCATCATCGTCCAGCCAGCCTACGATGCAATTACTCATGCACGGCGGTGAGCATCATGAAATTGGTGATGGAGGATGGTTGATGATGACGACGGCGACGGATTCCCCTCTCCGGAGCCCCGAACGGACTCCAGATCAGCCCTCCCGAGAGAGTTTATGGCTTGGTGGTGGCTCCGTATCGTAAAACGCGATGAATCCTTCTCCCCTATTTTTCTCTCCCCAAACACGAATATATGGAGTTGGAGTTGAGGTCAGTGGAGCTCCAGGGGGCCCACGAGGTAGGGGGCGCGCCCCCACCCTCGTGGCTAGGGTGTGGGCCCCTGGCCTTGATTCTTTGCCAATATTTTTTATTATTTCCAAAAATAATCTCCGTGGAGTTTCAAGTCATTCCGAGAACTTTTGTTTCTGCACATAAATAACACCACGGCAATTCTGCTGAAAACAGCGTCAGTCCGGGTTAGTTCCATTCAAATCATACAAGTTAGAGTCCAAAACAAGGGAAAAGTGTTTGGAAAAGTAGATACGACGAAGACATATCAGTACTCGAGGATTTATAACAGAGGTAAATCACATGTATAAAGTAATGTAAATACTATTACCTCAATCCATATAGCAGAAGTAACATCAAAGTTGTGGAGTTCCCAACAACACCAACGACAAAATTGAGTGTAGACATCGTAAACTTAACGTATCACTTACTCGTCGTAAGAATCCTGCAACATTAGACATTGCAGCCATATAGGTCAGTACATTGAATGTACTGGCAAATTCACACCATAGGATAATGATGAATAATAACTATCTCTATATGCATATTTGGCTGGTGGAGGCTCTAAGTTTAATTTTTACATAAAGCTAATTTTTCCCTACAACAAAGGAATAAATTTTATTTAACTACCAAGTTTAGGCCATTATTGAGAAGGTTCCCCCAACTCAATCCCAAATTACCAAGTAATAATATTAATAACCCAATCAAAATTCATTAAGTAAACTGATGAGATCAATCAATAATTCAAATACCAGATACTCAAAATGTCCATAACCGGGACACGGAAAATCTTGATTTTTTTATACACTCTATAGGGGTTTGCGCACTTTTCCCCACAAAACTCGATCTCCTCCGTTGAATTTCTCGCACTACATGATTTTTGAAAAATGGATGATTGAGATACAGTATTTTCGAAGCATTCACTCTTTACTCTAGGTAGACAGTTACACCTACTTTTCCCTACATCTGCTAGCCTACCACTGAAAGAGGTCACGCAACATACTCAACTATGCCAGAGCCCATAATGGCTTGTGGCTGCACACGGAAGTTTCTAGCATGAATAATCTTATGATCACTTTGAGCCTGGGTGGCATTCCATAGGATGATCACACAGATACCCCAGGATCTCCTAGGACAAGACTGGATTCCCCAGGTGCCCGCAACCAATCCACCCAGATGTGTATTAAAGTAGCCACCTTAAGTTTCCCTTAGTTATTATCTCTCACAACTTCCATGTTTCTCACATACCAATCCCCGTCTACAAGCATGGCTAAGCAATATGAGCATAACGTATATTCCCAGGGTGATCAAAAAGGTAATAGGTTCCTACCTCATCAACTACATAACAATACCCACATATTTCCAATCCTACTCATGCAATCTTTGGGGGTGAAACTAATGCAAGTAAAACTGGGTATAAAAGAGTATGATCAAAGTGTGAACTTGCTGAGGGAGTCCTGGATTAGGGGTGTCCGGATAGCCGGACTATACCTTCGGCCAGACTCCTGGACTATGAAGATACAAGATTGAAGACTTCGTCCCGTGTCCGGAAGGGACTTCTCTTGGCGTGAAAGGCAAGCTTGGTGATACGGATATGTAGATCTCCTACCATTGTAACCGACTCTGTGTAACCCTAGCCCTCTTTGGTGTCTATATAAACCGAAGGGTTTTAGTCTGTAGGACGAACAACAATCATACCATAGGCTAGCTTCTAGGGTTTAGCCTCCTTGATCTCGTGGTAGATCTACTCTTGTACTGCCCATATCATCAATATTAATCAAGCAGGACGTAGGGTTTTACCTCCATCAAGAGGGCCCGAACCAGGGTAAAACATTGTGTCCCCTGCCTCCTGTTACCATCCGCCTAGACGCATAGTTCGGGACCCCCTACCCGAGATCCGCCGGTTTTGACACCGACATTGGTGCTTTCATTGAGAGTTCCTCTGTGTCATCACTTTTAGGCCCGATGGCTCCTCCGATCATCAACGACGATGCGATCTAGGGTGAGCCTTTTCTCCCCGGACAGATCTTCGTAGTTGGCGGCTTTGCACTGCGGGCCAGTTCGCTTGGCCATCTGGAGCAGATCGAAAGCTACGCGCCTAGCCATCAGGTCAGATTTGGAAGTTTGAACTACACAGCCGACCTCCACAGAGACTTGATCTTCGACGGGTTCGAGCCGCAGCCAAGCGCGCCGCACTGTCACGATGGGCATGATCTAGCTCTGCCGCCGAACAGTGCCCAGGAGGCCGCACCCGCATCAGCTCTGACCCTTAATTTGGAGCCAACTACGCCAATCGAGGATGGGTGGTTGGACACCACCTCGGGGGCTGCAATCTCTACGGCGATCGAGCCGAACACCAGCCCTACTCTCTGTGAAGCCCGTGACTCCAAGGAGCCGGACTCCTATCCAAACTCCGAGCCCTCCGCGCCCCTACCGATCGAACCCGATTGGGCGCCGATCATGGAGTTCACCGCCACGGACATCTTTCAGCACTCACCCTTCGGCGATATTCTGAATTCACTAAAGTCTCTCTCTTTATCAGGAGAGCCCTGGCCGGACTATGGTCAGCAAGGTTGGGATGCGGATGATGAAGAAATTCAAAGCCCACCCACCACCCACTTTGTAGCCACTGTCGATGATTTAACCGACATGCTCGACTTCGACTCCGAAGACATCGACGGTATGGACGCCGATGCAGGAGACGATCAAGAACCAGCGCCTGTAGGGCACTGGAAAGCCACCTCGTCGTATGATATATACATGGTGGACACCCCAAAAGAAGGCAATGGCGATGGAACAACGGAGGATGACCCCTCCAAGAAGCAGCCTAAGCGCCGGCGTCAGCGGCGCCGCTCTAAATCCCGCCAAAGCAAAAATGGTGATTCCGACACGAGAGATAATAACACCCCGGACAGTGCCGAAGACAACCACCTCCAGCAAGATTCAGCACAGGAGGATGGAGAAGCCAGCCCTCATGAGAGAGCGGCAGACAGAGAGGTCGAGGACGATAATTATATGCCTACCTCCGAAGACGAGGCAAGCCTTGACGACGACGAATTTGTCGTGCTGGAGGATCCCGTTGAACAAGAGCGTTTCAAACGCAGGATTATGGCCACGGCGAGCAGCCTCAAGAAAAAACAGCAATAGCTTAGAGCTGATCAAGATTTTCTAGACAACAGATGGACTGAAGTCCTTGCGGCCGAAGAGTATGAACTCGAACGCCCCTCCAAGAGCTACCCAAAGCGCAGGTTGCTACCCCGATTAGAGGAGGAAGCACCTAAACCTACATCACCAGCGCATGATGCGGCCGACCGGCCACCCCGTGGCCGCGACAGAGAGGCCTCTTGGCCCTCCACTCAAGCCGCACCCCGGCGCCGCTCAAAAAATACCAAGGCACGAGAAAATGCGCCAGACCTGCGAGATATATTGGAGGACAAGGCAAGGCAAACAAGATCGATCTACGGATCGCGTGGGCGGCCCACGGCATGAGACGGTAATCGTCACTCCGGATACAGTAAATCCGGCCGAGCCGAACACAGTAGACAAAGCTCGTTTGAGCTGCATCGTGATATAGCCCAATACAGAGGCGCCGCACACCCACTATGCTTCACAGATGAAGTAATGGATCATAAAATCCCCGAGGGTTTCAAACCCATGAACATCGAATCATACGATGGCACAACAGATCCTATGGTATGGATCGAGGACTATCTCCTTCATATCCACATGGACCGCGGTGATGACCTACACGCCATCAAATACCCAAATACCTCCCACTCAAGCTTAAAGGACCAGCTCGACATTGGCTTAACAGCTTGCCAGTAGAATCAATTGGTTGTTGGGAGGACCTGGAAACCGCATTCCTTGACAATTTCCAGGGCACTTATGTGCGACCACCAGACGCCGATGACCTTAGCCACATAATTCAGTAGCCAGAGGAATCGGCCAGACAATTCTGGACACGGTTCCTAACCAAGAAAAATCAAATCGTCGACTGTCCGGACGTAGAGGACCTAGCAGCCTTCAAGCATAACATCCGCGACGAGTGGCTTTCACGACACCTAGGATAGGAAAAGCCGAAATCTATGGCAGCCCTCACGACACTTATGACCCGCTTTTGCATGGGAGAAGACAGCTGGCTAGCTCGCAGCAATAACATGACCAAGAGCCCTGGTAATTCGGATACCAATGACAGTAGTGGCAGGTCGCGTCGCAACAAGAAAAAGCGCCGCATTAACGGCGACAATGCTAAGGATACGACAATTAATGCTGGATTCAGAGGCTCTAAACCCGGTCAGCGGAAAAAGCCATTCAAAAGAAATACTCCGGGCCCGTCCAGTTTAGACCGAATACTCGACCGCTCATGCCAGATACATGGCACCCCCGAAAAACCAGCCAATCACACCAACAGGGATTGTTGGGTGTTCAAGCAGGCAGGCAAGTTAAATGCCGAAAACAGAGACAAGGGGCTACATAGCAATGACGAGGAGGAGCCCCGGCCACCGAACAACAGTGGACAAAAAGGTTTTCCCCCACAAGTGCGGACGGTGAACATGATATACGCAACCCACGTCCCCCAGAGGGAGCGGAAGCGTGTGCTAAGGGACGTATACGCGATGGAGCCAGTCGCCCCAAAGTTCAACCCATGGTCTTCCTCCCCGATCACTTTTGATCGAAGGGACCACCCCACTAGCACCCATCATGGCGGATTCGCCGCATTGGTTCTAGACCCAATTATTGATGGATTTCACCTCACTAGAGTCCTTATGGACGGCGGCAACAGCCTGAACCTGCTTTACGAGGATATAGTGCGGAAAATGGGCATCGATCCCTCGAGGATTAAACCCACTAAAACAACCTTTAAAGGCATCATACCAGGTGTAGAGGCCAACTGTATAGGCTCAGTTACACTTGAAGTGGTCTTCGGATCTCCGGATAATTTCCAAAGCGAGGAGTTAATCTTCGACATAGTCCCGTTTAGCAGTGGCTATCACGCACTGCTCGGGCGAACCGCATTTGCCAAGTTCAATGCGGTGCCGCACTACGCATACCTCAAGCTCAAGATGTCAGGCCCTCGAGGAGTCATCACGGTCAATGGAAACACTAAACGCTCTCTCCGAATGGAGGAGCATAAGGCGGCTATCGCAGCGGAAGTACAAAGCAGCCTCTCAAGGCAATTCTCCAGTCCGGCCATTAAACGTCTCGACACCATCAAGCACGCCCGGAGTAACCTACAACAAGACCGTCTGGCACGTTCCGAGCAAGCATAGCAATGCGACCCCAACCCCAGCCCTCGCAAACTTGCGAAACCAGTGTTGCGCGTGCATAACTATGCTCTGGAAATACCATGGGCACAGGGGGAGGGGCACCATCACGGCACGCCCGAAACGCGACTTAAACCGCACTAGGGGCTGCCGATTTCTTAATTTTCTCTTATTTTCAGGACTCCATTCTTTGAAAGGCTTGTCCGGCAGTACAATTGCCGCACAAACGATACAACCAGGGAAGCATAAAGCTACGCCGCACTATGGAACTCTAAGGTGGTCTCTATAACGAGCAGTATACCTGTTTCACATAACATTCCGCAGCTCGCCCCTGGAAAGGACATGTTAAATAGTCCCATCTTTTGCTTATTGCACTATTTGTATCATTCTGCTTTGATCGCAGCTTTTTTAAATAAACAATGCATAGCTTCCGTCTATTATTGCATTACTCTTTTTTACGAATATATGTTCATTAATGACATGTTACACCCGTACACTTTGGTACGGCCAATACGCCAGGGGCTTAAGTACCCCACAATACAGTGGGAGAAGTCCGAACATTTCACAAGTGCGGCACCCTGAACTTATAGCATTATATCCATCGGCTCCGAATCATGTCTTGGGTCAATAGTTGGGTTTGCCCGGCTCCTATGTTTTGGTACCTTACGTTCCGTTATATCGGCTAAGGTAGCACTAGGAGAACTAATGCGATTGTGCCCTAGTTGAGCTGGGCTAAGCACCTCAGTAGAGAATGCTAAAACTGACCGTCATGATGAGGCGAGAGCTGGTCGCTATTCGAGAGGTTTTCGAGTCCCTAAAGGCTTATGCCGCTTAGAGCGAGGAGTCGGCTTTGTCCGTCCTAGGCGTGGATAGCGCCCCGAACTCGGTCTTCCGAACACCAGGGGCTTCACTGAAATTTAAAATTATAGAATTCTATGGCTAAGTGAGAGTGTTCAAGCATTATAGTCCGATTTCCTTGTTCGTTGTGTTGAGCGCCTCCCTCGAAGGACCCAAGAATGGGAAAAAGAGCGCTCATGTTTATCCCGGACACCCCAGCACTCGTGGCATGGGGGCAGAAGCCGACGACTCACCATCTCTCAAATTTGATAAACGGCCGCACAGAAGGTAATATTTTAAATTCCAAAGCGTTGCTTAGCGCATATGAACAAGTTTTCAGCGTACGGGATCACAAATGCGAGTTTACTCAAAAATTACATCTTTGGAGCATTCATCCGCTATAAGGCGGGCACCCTTCAGGACGCCCTCATAATACGGTTCCGGGACGCGATGCTCCTTGCCCGGTGGCGGCCCGTCCTTCACCAGCTTCTCCGCATCCATCTTGCCCCAGTGCACTTTAGCACGGGCAAGTGCCCTACGGGCACCTTCGATGCAGACGGAGCGCTTGATTACTTCAAGCCATGGACAGGCATCCACCAGCCGCCTCACCAGACCGAAGTAGCTCCCAAGCAGAGCCTCTCCAGGCCAAAGCCGAACTATGAGGCCCTTTATGGCCTATTCGGCCACCTTGTGGAGCTCGACCATTTGCTTCAGCTGGTCGCTCAAAGGCACCAGGTGTCCAGCCTCAGCATACTGAGACCAGAACACCTTCTCTATCGAGCTCCCCTCCTCGGATCGGTAGTAGGCGGCTGCATCAGACGCACTATGGGGCAAATCTGCGAATGCTCCTAGAGAGCTCCGGACTCGGGTAAGTAACAAGTAATTCACTTTCACGTGCTTGCTTTGCATAATGAATGCCTTACCCGCTGCTATCTTCTTCATCACTTCAATTTCTTGGAGGGCTTTCTGGGCTTCGGCCTTGGCAGACTTCGTGCTTTCGAGGGTTGCCGCAAGCTCGGACGCTTGCGTCTTTGAGTCAAGCTCCAAACTCTCGTGTTATTTCACGAGAGCCTGGAGCTCTTTCTGCACCTCCTCCACCCGCGCCTCCTGCTCCCCTCTCTCTATGTGCTCCGCGGCCGCTCTGTTTTCGGCCTCGGACAGCGCTTTCTTAAGGGTTGCCACCTCGGTCGTGGCCCCTATAATAGCATGTTGATCCTGTCATTTTTTGCAACCACATCTTCTCTATATACTTGCGCAAGGTATTACTTACCTTCCTTCTCCTCGAGTTGCCTCTTGGCATGGCTGAGCTCGTTCTCGGACCGCGCGAGGTTTTGCTTCAGCGTATCCACCTCCACAGTCAGTGCGGCGGAGGCCAGCAGCGAAGCCTGCATACGCATATTGACTTGATTATGTTAGACTCCTGCGAATGTTATTAGATCCTCTCTTCGGCTTTTCTTTTCGAACGCCGAACAGAGCATCAGGGGCTACTGTCTATGCGGTAATATTTTTACATATTCTTTACTTACCTCAAAGCCTGTTAGAAGGCTGGCACAGGCTTCAGTCAGTCCGCTCTTGGCGGACTGAACCTTCTAGATCACCGCACTCATAATAGTGCGGTGCTCCTCGTCGATGGAGGCGCCGTTAAGCACCTCCAGCAAATTGTCCGGTGCCTCCGGTTGGACGGAGGTCGCCGGCTCGGTAGGCTTGCTCCTCTTGGAAGGAGGCTGCCTACCGGAGTACGGAACTATTGAAGGTTCCGGCGCGGTGTCCGGCTCAAGGCCGGACTTGGAGCCCTTGGGGGTTCTATCCCCTTTACGCCTGGAGTCCGGGAGGTCGCCTTGCGGCGCCTCCAGGACCACCTCCTCCTGGCTTGGAACCTGTTGGGACGCCACCGCGGCGTCGTCCGTAGGATGGGGGGAGGTAGCTGTCAGAAGCGAATTCACATCCGACGAATCCAGGGAACCGCTCGACGACACGTCAAGCCGGTCTTTGGGTGGACAGCATAAACATGTTCGACGTAAGTAAAAGCTGTGTAATGGGGGAATACTATGAATCACTCTGGTATCCGGATACTTACGATCTCGCCAGGGGCTTGGCCCTGTGCGGCCACCCCTCTTCGCCGTCGTCGGCGTTGGTGGAGTAGTCAGGAGGAGGGGTCTTCCCCTTCTTGGACCCTTCGGCCTCCCCAGTTGGGGCGGCCTTCCTTTTCTTCCCTCCCCCCGCTGGAGGGGGAGAGGTCTCTTCTTCCTCCTCCTCGTCTTCATGGGAGGAGAGCGCCTTGGAGTCGTCGGACGATGAATCCGACACCTCCTGGCGCCAGGCACTCTTTCGAGTCCCCGTGGCCTTCTTCTCCGGCACCACATAGGGTGCCGGAACCAGCAGCTTCGCCAAGCGAGCGTCCGTTGTGCCTTCGGGCAAAGGAGCCGGACAGTTGATCTGTCCGGATGTCTCCTGCCAATCCTGTCAAAGGTAAGGGAGCTTAGATCCCGCATGGAGTCAAACTATGAAAAGCTAATACCTTGTAAAAGGTAAAAACAGCTTACCGCACGAGCGTGATGCTGCGTGCTGAATCCGCGATCCTCGGTAGCGGATGCGGGGGCCTCGGCGCCCTTGAAAAGCACCTTCCAGGCATCTTCGTACATCGTGTCGAAGAGCCTGCTCAGAGTTCGGTGCCACGCCGGGTCGAACTCCCACAGGTTGAAAGCCCGTTGTTGACACGGGAGGATCCGACGGATGAGCATAACCTGGACTACGTTGACAAGTTTGAGCTTCTTGTCCACCAGGGTTTGGACGCATGTTTGGAGTCCGGTCAGCTCTCCTTTTTTACCCCACGATAGGCCCGTCTCTTTTCAGGAGGCGAGCCGCGTAGGGGGTCCGGATCGAAACTCGGGGGCTGCGACCCATTCAGGGTCGCACGGCTCGGTGATGTAAAACCACCCTGATTGCCACCCCTTTAGGGACTCCACGAAGGAGCCCTCGATCCATAGGACGTTGGGCATCTTGCCCACCATGGCGCCTCCGCACTCCGCCTGGGTGCCGTGCACCACCTTCGGCTTGACACTAAAAGTCTTGAGCCATAGGCCGAAATGGGGGCGGATGCAGAAGAAAGCCTCGCACACAACAATAAATGCCGAGATGTTGAGGACAAAGTTCGGGGCCAGATCGTGGAAATTCAGGCCATAGTAGAACATGAGCCCCCGGAAAATGGGTGGAGAGGGAAACCCAGTCCGCGGAGGAAATGGGGGAGGAACACCACCCTCTCATGGGGCCTAGGGGTGGGGATGAGCTGCCCCTCTTCGGGAAGCCGGTGCGCAATGTCGTTAGACAAGTATCCGGCCTTCCTCAGTTTTTTGATGTGTCCCTCCGTAACGGAGGAGACCATCCACTTGCCTCCCGCTCCAGACATGGCTGGAGAAGGTTGAGGTGGGGTGTGCGGACTTGGGCGTTGGAGCTCGAGTGCGCAGAAATGGATAGGCAAAGGAGGAAGAAGGCGTGGATGAAAAGGTGGATCCTTATCCCCTTATATGGGTGGACGCGACTATGAGTCCCCACCAGCCTGGTAAAACTCGCTTATCTCCCAAGCGCCGTAATCAAACGCGCGGTTGGGTTACCCACGCCCGTATTGATGAGAATCCGAAATAAGGGGACACGATCTTTGCTTTGGCAAGACGTGCCAAGGAAACCGCCTCGCTAAACGCGCTGAGGTGGGACAGTAAAACGATTCGAATAAAGACTTGGCCATGGTGTGATGTCATGCTACGGAATACGCCAGCAGATTAAATTTGTGTAAATATTATTCTCTCTATGGCAATATGTGGAAACTTATTTTGCAGAGCCAGACACTACCTTTATGTTCATATTCTATGAAGTACTTGGAGGAGGAACCCGCCTTGCAATGCCGAAGACAATCTGCGCGCCGGACTCATCGTCATTGAAGCCTGGTTCAGGGGCTACCGAGGGAGTCCTGGATTAGGGGGTGTCCGGATAGCCGGACTATACCTTCGGCCGGACTCCTGGACTATGAAGATACAAGATTGAAGACTTCGTCCCGTGTCCAGAAGGGACTTTTCTTGGCGTGGAAGGCAAGCTTGGCGATACGGATATGTAGATCCCCTACCATTGTAACCGACTCTGTGTAACCCTAGCCCTCTCCGGTGTCTATATAAACCGGAGGGATTTAGTCCGTAGGACGAACAACAATCATACCATAGGCTAGCTTCTAGGGTTTAGCCTCCTTTATCTCGTGGTAGATCTACTCTTGTACTACCCATATCATCAATATTAATCAAGCAGGACGTAGGGTTTTACCTCCATCAAGAGGGCCCAAACCTGGGTAAAACATTGTGTCCCCTGCCTCCTGTTACCATCCGCCTAGAGCCACAGTTTGGGACCCCCTACCCGAGATCCGCCGGTTTTGACACCGACACTTGACTTGTACTATTGATGAAGATTCTTTGCACTCATAATTACTGACAGTTCTACTCGTCACACTCCGATCAATCTATCGTAAGCAAGCAATTATAACCACACATAAGATCCAAAAGAAAAAGGCAAAGAAACATTGCAAAAACACCAAAAGAACCAAATCAAATTATTTTGCAAAATCCGATCCTAATTTTGGTGAAAAAGTGTGGTGATGGCTCAAGATGTTAGATTACGCCTAGGGATTCAATTTGAAAAAAAGGAATCAATCAAAAAAGCGCTATAGTTTAAAAGATATGATCAAGTGAAGCTTCGAGTTCAAATTTTGAATCGTTCAAATTTGAAAAGATAAAAAGTTGAAACTAATGATGCTACTGGATGTAGGAATTCAATATGAATATGTAGGAAAAAGAATTACTAGATTGAAAATAACGGATCAAGTAGTTCAACATAGAATGTTGTGTAACAACTCTTTGGTGGACTAGTAGAGTAACTGGCTAAGATCAAAATTATATGCTGGAAAGATGACACTAATTGTGCGAACGGAAAGGTTACTTCAATACAAATCCGATGCAGTTGGGTTCATCGGAAACGGAGCTACGGATAAAAATATATGATCAAAAGAAGTTTCAATACGAATCTGAACAAATCTCAAAATTTGAAAGTTGCAAAAAGTTTATTTGATAGATTCACTAGATAGGCAGAATCAAGACGAAAATGTAGGCGTTGGTTTTATCTAATTTGGATGAACGAGTAAAAAGTTATGGCTAGTTGAAAAATCAGAGCCAAGCTATTTTATGCAAGAAAAAAAGTTAAGACTAAAAGAATTCCAGGTCTAATGTATAAATACAGAGACTAATTGATAATCTAATTATTCTACCATACACTAATCTAAAAATAATAAGATATGGAACTATAAAAAAAATATGAATAAAGATACCTTTATTAGTGTAACTCCCCGGATGTAACTTGCCATATTTGTAACTCCCCGGATGTAACTTGCCATTTTCGGCTTTAAGTTATGAGATACCCTTCGTGGTTGGGTTTTTGTCTTCGTTTTGCATTTTGTTCATGCCATGCATTTCATATCATGTCATCATGTGCATCGCATTTGCATTCGTGTTCGTCTCATGCATCCGAGCATTTTCCCCGTTGTCCGTTTTGCAATCCGACACTCCTACTTGCACTGGCGCAACCCTCTTGTCTCCTTTCGTGAGCGGGTGTTAAACATTCTCGGAATGGACAGAGATTTGCCAAGTGGCCTTGGTACATCACCGGTAGACTGCCTGTCAAATTTTGTTCCATTTGGAGCCCGTTTGATGCTCCAACGGTTAACCGGTAACCGCCAAAGCCCCTTTTGTCTTGCAGCCCAACACCCCTCCAAAACGGCCCAATAACCCATCTAAACCACTTCCATGTCCTCCGTCGTCGGATCACGATCGTGTGGGCGAAAACTACACCTCATTTGGACACTCCAAACTCCCCTACCTATAAATATGTGATCCTCCCCCGAAATTCGAGTCCAACCCCTAGCTATCTCCCCTCCGCGCCGCCGGACATGTCCGAACCCACCGGACAGAGCCACCGCCACCGCTCCGCGCCAATCCCACGCTGACATGTGGCAGCCCCGCACCCACATCGCTGCACCTCCCGCGCAGGCCCGGCGGGCCCAGGCAGGACCCGCTCGGCCCATCCACCGACGCCGCCGGAGCGCTTGCGCCGTCCGTCGCTGTTTGCTCGCACCGCCGCCCTGCCTCCTCACCGGAGCTCCTCCACGCTAGTAGCCGGAGCTCCTCCATGCTGGTAGCCGGAGCTCCTCCACGCCGGCAACCCCGCGCCTGCGCCGCCAACCATCGCCGCCACCTCAGATTCCGCGCATCTCCCGCTGTCGCCCGTGACTCCTCCGGCCAGATCCGAGCAGGAGCCGCCCGGATCCGTCGTTTTCTCGCCGACCCCGGCAACCACTGCCTCACCGGAGTGCGTGCGCCGCCACCTCGGTTCGCAGGCCTACAAACCCTAGATCTGTTTTTCGCGCGAGGTTGATTTTTTTGGCTGTCTTTTCCCTCTCTAAATTTCATGCCATATTCATTGCCTCATATCTCCATGACCGTAGCTCCATTTCATGCATATGATATATCAAAATGTTCATTGTGAGATGCTCTTCATTTCTTTCCATTGTGGCATGCTTGTTTTAGTTCATCTTGTTGCCCTAATCATTGATGCAAGAGTGCTATAAAATGTTTACTGTTGTTACTTATCAGATTATGAGGTTTTGTTATTTTTGTTGCATTTGATGTGTGCATCTTATGATCATGAGCCCTACATGTGTTTTGATCTACAACATGCCATCTTTACAATGGTGCTTGTCTTGCATTTTTGTGATTAATGTGGTGACTAGCACAAGCATGCAAAGTAGCCTCCGCAATGTTGCTATTTTCAGGGACTTAGGATTTTGCTAAGTCCTTTTCCTGTTGTTATTTTGATGCCATGTAAACTTGATGCTACAGTGATATCCATGCTTGTTTTGAGATACTTCAGTAAATTAGTTTGGAACATATGGTTACGCTCTATCCATCCATGCCCCTGTTTGCAATTATGGAGTGCCCTAGCATGTCTTGTTCTTGATCTACTTTTTCTATAAAATGTCCCTGGCAGATTTTTTACATGTTAATCAATTTTGTCATGGTTGTTGCTAGTGATCCATGCTTGCTATGAACTTGCTCTTGCCATGGTTAGCTTCATGAAAATGTCATCTTACTATTGGTATGCTTATATTGTCATTCAATGATTTGTGGTGAGTGGTTTCAGCTCGCAAAGTTGCCTTCATAATTATGTTTATTGCCATGCTCTGTTTTTTGCCAGGTCTAAAACTGTTAATAAAACTTGCTATGTTTACGTGGGTGCCATCATATCTTATGTGCCTTTTTGGCTCATGTTCAGTAAGGGACATTTGTTCTATCCATCGAGTGGAATCATGCCATGCCTTGGTTTGATATGATATGTTCCTGTACCATGTGGTTTACTTACTCTAAACATTTCTTCCTGATGTTGTTTATGCCATGCTAGTATTTTCACGAAGTTTGTGAAGTTGATATCTTTTGCATTTTTGCCATGCTTGTTTAGACCTGCTCTTGTGTGTTTTAGCCGTAGCTCAGTGTTCATGTTTTGTCAAGCATCTAGTGTACATCACTACCATGTGCTTTGTTGTTATATTAGAGTGTAGTAGCTTAGTTTCTTGTTGCATGCTAAGTAGCATCGTGTTGTTAATTACAGTTTTGCACCATCCTTGTTTTGCTTGCCATTTGCAAACCGTGCATCCGTTTCCGGTGATCTTTATATCAATTTCAACCGAAATCATCTCTTCTTTCGAGTGACATACTTGGTTTGCCAAGTTGATGCCTTGATCTTTTTTTCCTTCCGGACCACGCATATGCATTGCATATCATTTCTTGCATATCATGCCATGTATTGCATCATGTTGATTGTGCATTGCACCATGATTGATTGTTGGTCCTTTGCTTGTGTTCTTGATTTGGGTAGAGCCGAGAGACAAGTATGTGACCGAGGAACCTGTTGAGTACGCTTTCGAGGATCAAGCTTTCGACAACTCTGAGAACTTTGCAGGCAAGATGACCATACCCTCGATATCACTTCTATCTTTCCTTGCTAGTTGCTCGCTCTATTGCTATGTCGTGCTACCTACCACTTGCTATTTCATGCCTCCCACATTGCCATCTCAAGCCTCTAACCCACCTTTCGTAGCAAACCATTGTTTGGCTATGTTACCGCTTTTGCTCAGCCCCTCTTATAGCGTTGCTAGTTGCAAGTGAAGATGAAGTTTGTTCCTTGTTGGAACATGGATATTGTTGGGATATCATTATTATCTCTTATTTACTTTAATGCATCTATATACTTGGTAAAGGGTGGAAGGCTCGACCTTATGCTTGGTGTTTTGTTCCACTCTTGCCGCCCTAGTTTCCATCATACCGGTGTTATGTTCCTTGATTTTGCGTTCCTTACGCGGTTGGGTGTCATGGGAACCCCATGATAGTTCGCTTTGAATAACACTCCTGCAGCAGGCCCAACCTTGGTTTTACCATTTGCCACCTGAGCCTTTTCCCTTGGGTTCCGCGGACTCAAGGGTCATCCTTATTTTAAACCCCCGGGCCAGTGCTCCTCTGAGTGTTGGTCCAATTTGTCAGCCGCCGGTGGCCACCAGGGGCAACTCTGGGTTGGTCTACCGGAAGTTTGGACAATCCGGTGTGCCCTGAGAACGAGATATGTGCATCTCCTATCGGTATTTGTCGGCACATTCGGGCGGCTTTGCTGGTCTTGTTTTACCATTGTCGAAATGTCTTGTAATCGGGATTCCGAGACTGATCGGGTCTTCCCGGGAAAAGGAATATCCTTCGATGACCATGAGAGCTTGTGATGGGCTAATTTGGGACACCCCTGTAGGGTTTAGAACTTGTTAATATCTGGTTGTAGAGAACTTGACACTCAACCAAATTAAAATGAATCAACTGCGTGTGTAGCCATGATGGTCTCTTTTTAGCGGAGTCCGGGAAGAGAACACGGTCTTGTGTTATTCTTGAACGTAAGTAGCTTCAGGATCACTCCTTGATCACTTATAGTTTCTCGACCGCGCGCTGCTTCTCTTCTCACTCTCTTTTGCGTATGTTAGCCACCATATAAGCTAGTGCTTGCTGCAGCTCCACCTCACTACACTTTTCCTACCCTTAAGCTTAAATAGTCTTGATCTCGCGGGTGTGAGATTGCTGAGTCCTTGTGACTCACGGATACTTCCAAACAGATGCAGGTGCCGATGATGCCAGTGCACGTGATGCTACCGAACTCAAGTGGGAATTTGACGAAGACTTGGGTCTCTATTATGTTTCCTTTCCTGACAATCAGTAGTGGAGCCCAGTTGGGACGATCGGGGATCTAGCATTTGGGGTTGTCTTTCTTTATTTTGGTTCCGTAGTCGGACCTTTGATTGTATTTTGGATTATGTATGGATTATTTATGTATTGTGTGAAGTGGCGATTGTAAGCCGACTCTTTATCCCTTTCTTATTCAGTACATGGGATGTGTAAAGATTACCCGTCTTGCGACAGACCTACTATGCGGCTATGCCTATAAATCGTGCCCTGACACATGGGAGATATAGCCGCATTGTGGGTGTTACAAGTTGGTAATCAGAGCCTTCCCCGACTTAGGATCCCCCTCGTTGATCGAATCGCTGACGTTGTTGAGTCTAGAACAAAATGTTTTGAGTCTTAGGATTATATATATCGGAGAGTAGGATTCTTTTTACTCCTCAGCCCCTTCGTCGCTCTGGTGAGGCCTCCCGACGTAGAAGTTTTGACTCTTCTCTCCTTAAATTTCATGGAAAAAATTAGGATCATGCGGGTATCTTGGAATCGTTCTGATAGTCTTGTGATGAGAACATTGTTCTTGGTGCCTCCTGACATTTAGGGGTTGTGGCAGTGTCCCAGGAAGTTGAGCTCTGAGGTGTTGTCGTCACAATTTTATCGTTGCAGTTCTGGAATACTTGAGTTTGCTGACATCGAAAATCTCTTTTATGCAGTTGTTGGTGAGATAACCTCTACTCCACCCAGTACTGGGCGGGAGTTCGGGAGTATTGCCATAACTCGTATAACGGATGCTTTTCGAAGGTTGAGGTAAATGATTTCCGAAGGTTTCTTGGTTATGTGTTGAAGGATGGATATAGCTGGATGTAGGATTTGCTAGTTTGGGTGAGATGTTATGCTTCCCTTGTATCCCCAACAGCTGATTGCATAACCAGAAAGTTTCAGGAGTTTCATATGTGGGAATTCAAGTAGCTTTAGTGTTTCTTCCCACAGATATTTGGTTTGTGATTGGGTAATCCTTACCATTTATTTGTTCATATCCGTACCTTGTTGTTTTATTCATCTACCTTTATCTAAGTGGCTTCTCACTTTATGTACGTGTGATGATTTACTTTGGAATTCATTCGTTCATCCCTGCTCGAATGTTAAGACTATATGTTGCAATTTCGATCCATTGATTCAGCTTGAATATCTGTCTTTCAAGAATGCTAATGGATGTCACCCTCTTCAGGATGGCTCCTCCAACGCATCAGAGTCCGCCACCACCTCCACCTCCGGAGGCATGGAAAGCTTTCATGGCAGCCACCAACGCTAACACTCATATGCTTATGCAACTCTTGCAAGAGCGCAACCAAGGAAATCAAGGCCAAGGAAACAATCAGCCTCAGTTTGCTACCCTCAATCAATTCCTCGCAAACCAACCGAAGTCCTTCAGCAACTGTGTCGAGGCCACAGACGTCGACGACTGGCTCGTGGGTATCTCCAAACATTTTGAATGTAGCTATGTCAGGCCTGAGGACTTTGTCAAGTCTGCTTCGTTTCAACTCAAGGACCAAGCTGCTGAGTGGTATCAACAATACAGAGATTCCAAAGGAGGTCGTGTGATTACCTGGGATGATTTCTGCCGAGACTTCAAACCTCATCACATCCCATGAAGTGTTGCTGAGAGCAAGCGTGAGGAGTTCCGCAATCTCAAGCAAGGTATCATGTCCGTGTATCAATACAATATCCAGTTTCGGAAACTTGCGCTTCGCTAAGCAAGACGTCCCTGATGAAAAGAGTATGATCTATCAATTCAGAGGTGGCCTTAGAAAGGATCTGCAGTTAGCTCTCGTGCTTCTTGAGCCGACCGAGTTCGATCAATTCTATAACATGGCACTAAAGCAAGAAGGTGCTCAGCTCAAGTGTGAGGCATCTAAGAAGAGAGTCAGGCATGTAGTTCAATCTTCTTCTTCATCACAAGTGGCAGCTAAGTAACAGAAGTTCTGGTTGCCTCCTCATCCTCCATTTCGTCAGCCTTATCAGCAGAAGTGCAAAGGTGGCAATGGATCTTCCCACCCACCCAACCCAGGCTATCATAACAAAGCTCAGTCTCATACTCCAAGGTCAAGTGCTCCTTACCACCGTCCGCTCTCAGAGGTTACTTGCAACAAGTGTCAGCAGAAAGGGCACTATGCAAACAAATGCTTCAACCAAAGGCGCCTTCCGCCTCCTCCTCCTATGAGATGTTCCACAATGCAGTGGTCAAGCATAATTCCAAGTTTGCAAAGGTCAACTTGATGAACGCAGCTCAAGCAAAGGACTCTTTAGACGTGATCATGGGTAATCTTCATGTTAACGACTTTCCTGCAAAAGTTCTTATTGACACTGGTGCATCGCTTAGTTTCATCTCAAGACCTTTTGCATCTAAGCATGAGTTGCCTTTGCAAGATTTGCCTAGACCATTAGCAGTTGTCTCTCCGGGTAAATGCTTGTACGCAAGCTACATGGTTCCGGATGTTTCTATCAAGATGGCCGACTATAAATTCCTGTCTTCTCCAATTGTTCTTGATGATTCGGATATTGATCTAATTCTCGGTATGGACTGGCTTTCTAAGCACAATGCTCAGCTTGATTGTGCTACCAGGCAGATTCAATTGACACACTCTTCTGAGGATGTGATCATCTATGCTGCTCGTGATGAAACCATTCGACTGTTTTCTCTCAATGAGAAGGGCGAGTTGAATGACATCTCTCAGATTCCAGTCATTTGTGAATATCAAGGCGTCTTTCCAGAAGAGCTTCCACGAATGCCTCCTCATCGGCCAGTTGAATTCGTTATCGATCTTGAGCCTGGCACAGAACCTGTTTGCAAACATCCTTACAAGCTTGGACCAGAGGATTTGAAGGACTTGAAGAAACAACTCGATGAACAAGAGCGTATGGGTCTGATCAGACCGAGTTCATCTCCATGGGGTTGTGGTGTCCTTTTTGTCAAGAAGAAGGATGGAATGGAACGACTTTGTGTCGACTACCGTCCATTGAACAAGAAGACAATAAAGAACAAGTATCCAGTTCCCAACATCAATGAGCTATTAGAGAAACTTAAAGGTGCCAAAGTATACTCCAAGCTTGACCTCCGTATGGGTTATCATTAGATTCGCATTCGTGAAGAAGATATTCCCAAGACAGCATTCAGAACAAGCTATGGTTCTTATGAATATACTATCATGTCTTTCAGCCTTGTCAATGCTCCTCCAACGTTCTCTCGCATGATGAACTTCATCTTCAACCCTTATACAAATGATTTCGTCCTGGTGTATCTCGATGATATCTTGGTCTTTTCCAAGAATAAGGAGGATCATGCCAAGCATTTGAGATTGGTGCTTCACAAACTCAGAGAGCATAAATTCTATGCGAAGTTTTCAGAGTGTGAGTTTTGGCTTGATGAGGTCCTCTACCTTGGTCATATCATCTCCGCCAAGGGCATCATTGTTAATGCCAAGAAGGTGTCTGCAATTGTGAATTGGGAACCTCCTCAGAATGTCAAGCAGCTCCGCAGTTTCTTGGGCTTGCAAGCTATTGTCGAAGATTCGTTGAGAATTTCTCTAAGAATGCAAAGCCTCTTTCCAACCTCCTTCAGAAGCATGTCAAGTATGTCTGGGAGCCTGAATGTGACGTTGCTTTCAACACCCTTAAAGAGAAGGTGGTCACAGCTCCTGTCTTGACTCCTCCTGGCGAATCCAAGCCATTTGAAGTTTTCTGCAATGCTTCCCTGCAAGGTCTCGGTGCTGTGTTAATGCAAGAGAAGAAAGTTGTGGCCTATACCTCTCGCCAGTTGAAGACCAACGAAAGGAACTACCCCACTCATGATCTTGAGGTGGCGGCAGTTGTCCATGCATTATTAACATGGAGACATCTCTTGTTGGGAAGGAAAGTCGACATCTTCACAGATCATAAGAGCCTCAAGTACATCCTCACTCAACCCAACCTCAACCTCAGGCAGGCTCGTTGGGTCAAAATGATTCAAGAATACAATCCGAGTATTGAATATACTCCAGGCAAGGCCAATGTCATTACAGATGCTTTGAGCAGTAAGGCTTACTGCAACTGCTTAATTCTCAAGCCCTTCCAACCGGACCTTTGTGAAGATTTCTGCAAACTGAGCCTCCAAGTTGTTCCTCAAGGCTTTCTTGCCAACCTCAAAGTCTCTCCTACTTTGGAAGATCAAATTCATGAGGCACAACTCCTGGATTCCATGGTGAAGAAGGTTAAAAATGGGATTGCCAAGAGCCAACCCAAGTACAAGTGCTATCGCATTGATGACAAAGACACTCTATTCTTCGAGGATCAAATTGTGGTTCCTAAAGGTGATCTAAGGAAATTCATTATGAACGAGGTGCACAATTCCCTTCTATCCATTCATCCTGGAAGTACGAAGATGTACCATGAACTCGAGCAGTCGTATTGGTGGACTCGAATGAACCGAGAGATCGCTCAATTCTTGAATGAATGTGATGTCTGCAGAAGGGTGAAAGCAGAACACCAACGGCCAGCTGGTCTCCTCCAACCTCTTGCTATTCCAGAATGGAAGTTTGACCATATTGAAATGGACTTCGTGACTGGATTTCCCAAGTCCAATCCCGGAAATGATGCTATCTTCGTTGTCATCGACAAGCTCACAAAAGTGGCTCATTTCCTTCCAATCAAAAAATCTATCACAGTAGCTCAGCTGGCAGAGCTATACACATCCAGGATTGTCTCCTTGGACGGCATTCCGCAATTGATATCTTCAGATCGTGGAAGCATCTTCACTTCTAAGTTTTGGGACTCCTTCCAGAAGGCCGTGGGCACCAACATTCGCTTTAGCACAGCCTTCCATCCTCAAACTGGTGGCCAGGTCGAGCGAGTCAACCAAATCCTTGAAGATATGCTCAGGGCTTGTGTCATTTCCTTCAGTATGAAGTGGGAAGATTGCCTTCCATATGCCGAGTTCTCCTACAACAACAGCTTCCAAGCAAGCTCGGGCAAGCCCCCATTCGAAATTCTTTATGGTAGAAAGTGTCGTACTCCTCTCAATTGGCCAGAGACTGGTGAACGCCAACTTCTTGGCAATGACTTAATCACAGAAGCTAAAGAAATGTGTAAAGTCATCCGTGAAAATCTAAAAGTCACACAATCGTGCCAAAAGAGTTACCATGATAGCAAGCACCATGACTTGGCTTTCGAGATCGGAGACCATGTCTACCTCCACGTCTCTCCAATGAATGGCACTTGTTGCTTCGGTATAAAAGGGAAGCTTGCCCCTAGATATGTGGGTCCTTTCAAGATGGCAAAAGAGGTGATCTCGCCTATAAACTTGAGCTTCCGTCCAACTTTGCAAATGTGCACGATGTGTTTCACGTGTCACAGCTTCACAAGTGCTTCAAGACTCCCGAGCGCACCATCAACTTCGAAGAGATTGATCTCCAAGAAGATTTGTCTTATCATGAGCATCCCGTTGCTATTCTTGAAGATACAGAGCGCAGGACTCGCAACAAGTCTATCAAATTCCTGAAAGTGAATTGGTCACACCATTCCAACCGAGAAGCCACCTGGGAACGCGAGGACCGCCTCCGTTCTGAATATCCAGAGTTTTTTCAGTCCTAGATATCGGGACGAGATCCTCTCGTAGTGGTGGAGTGTTGTAACACCCCGGATGTAACTTGCCATATTTGTAACTCCGACTCTTGCCATTTTCGGCTTTAAGTCATGAGATTCCCTTCGTGGTTGGGTTTTTGTCTTCGTTTTGCATTTTGTTCATGCCATGCATTTCATGTCATGTCATCATGTGCATCGCATTTGCATTCATGTTCGTCTCATGCATCCGAGTATTTTCCCCATTGTCCGTTTTGCAATCCGACACTCCTACTTGCACCGGCGCACCCCTCTTGTCTCCTTTCGTGAGCGGTTGTTAAGCGTTCTCGGAATGGACCGAGATTTTCCAAGTGGCCTTGGTACATCACCGGTAGACCGCCTGTCAAATTTTGTTCCATTTGGGGCCCATTAGATGCTCCAACGGTTAACCGGGTAACCGCAAAAGACCCTTTTGTGTTGCATCCCAACACCCCTCCAAAACAGCCCAATTACCCATCTAAACCACTTCCATGTCCTCCGTCGTCGGATCACGATCATGTGGGCGAAAACTACACCTCATTTGGACACTCCAAACTCCCCCTACCTATAAATATGTGATCCTCCCCCGAAATTCGGCTCCAAACCCTAGCTATCCCCCCTCCACGCCACCGGACATGTCTGAACCCACCGGACAGAGCCACTGCCGCCGCTCCGCGCCAATCCCACACTGACACGTGGCAGCCCTGCACCCACTTCGCCGCCCCTCCCGCGCAGGCCCGCCCGGCCCATCCGCCGGCGCCGCCCGAGCGCTCCGCGCCCTCCGCTGCCATTTGCTTGCACCGCCGCCTTGCCTCCTCATCGGAGCTCCTCCACACCGGCAGTCGAAGCTCCTCCACGCCTGCGACGCCAACCATCGCCGCTACCTTGGATTACGCACATCTCCCGCCGTTGTCGGCGACTCCTCCAGCCAGATCCGGGCAGGAGCCGCCCGGATCCGCCGTTTCCTCACCGACGCCGGCCACCACTGCCTTGCCGGAGTGCGTGCGCCGCCACCTCGGTTCGCGGGCCGACGAACCCTAGATCCTTTTTTCGTGTGAGATTAGTTTTTTGGGCTAAGTCTTTTCCCTCTCTAAATTTCATGCCCTATTCATTGCCTCATATCTCCATGACCGTAGCTCCGTTTCATGCATATGATATATCAAAATGTTAATTGCGAGATGCTCTTCATTACTTTACATTCTGGCATGCTTGTTTGAGTTCATATTGTTGCCCTAATCATTGATGCAAGAGTGCTATAAAATGTTCACTCCTGTTACTTATCAGATTATGAGGTTTTGTCATTTGTGTTGCATTTGATGTGTGCATCTTATGAGCATGAGATCTACATGTGTTTTGATCTACAACATGCCATATTTACAGTGGTGCTTGTCTTGCATTTTTGTGATCAATGTGGTGACTAGCACAAGCATGCAAAGTAGCCTCCACAATGTTGCTGTTTTCAGGGACTTAGGATTTTTGCGATGTCCTTTTCCTGTTGTTATTTTGACGCCAGGTAAACTTGATGCTACAGTGATATCCATGCTTGTTTTGAGATACTTAAGTAAGGATGTTTGGAACATATGGTTATGTTGTATCCATACATGCCCCTGTTTGCAATTATTGTGTGCCCTAGCATGTCTGGTTCTTGCTCTACTTTTGCTATAAAATGTTCCTGACAGATTGTTTACATGTTAATCAATTTTGTCAATGGTTAGCTTCATGAACATGTCATCTTGCTATTGTTATGCTGATATTTTCATGCAATGATTTGTGGTGAGTGGTTTGATCTCGCAAAGTTGCCTTCATAATTCTGTTTATTGCCATGCTCTGTTTTCTGCCAAGTCTGAAACTGTTAATAAAATTTGCTATGTTTACATGGGTGCCATCATATCTTTTGTGCGTTTTTGGCTTATGTTCATTATGGGACTTTTGTTCTATGCATTTAGTAGAATCATGCTGTGCCTTGATTTGCTATGATATGTTTCTGTAGCATGTTTTTTACTTACTCTAAACATTGTTTCCTGATGTTGTTTATGCCATGTTAGTATTTTCACAAAGTCTGTGAATCTAATATCTTTTGCACTTTTGCCATGCTTGTTTGGACCTGCTCTTGTGTGTTTTAGCCGTAGCTCAGTGTTCATGTTTTGTCAAGAATCTTGTGTACATCACTACCTTGTGTTTTGTTGTTATGTTAGAGTGCAGTAGCTTAGTTTCTTGTTGCATGCTAAGTAGCATCGTGTTGTTAATTACAGTTTTGCACCATCCTTGTTTTGCTTGCCATTTGCAAACCATGCATCCGTTTCCGGTGATCTTTATATCGATTTCAACCGAAATCATCTCATCTTTCCAGCGGCATACTTGGTTTGCCAAGTTGATTCCTTGATCTTTCTTTTCCTTCCAGAGCACGCATATGCATTGCATATCATGTCTTGTATATCATGCCATGTATTGCATCATGTTGCTTGTGCATTGCACCGTGATTGATTATTGGTCCTTTACTTGTGTTGTTACTTTGGGTAGAGCCGGGAGACGAGTACGTGACCAAGGAACCTGTTGAGTACACTTTCGAGGATCAAGCTTTCGACAACTCTGAGAACTTTGCAGGCAAGATGACCATACCCTCGATATCACTTCTATCTTTGCTTCCTAGTTGCTCGCTCTATTGCTATGTCACGCTACCTACCACTTGCTATATCATGCCTCCCACATTTCCATGTCAAGCCTATAACTCACCTTTCCTAGCAAACCATTGTTTGGCTATGTTACCGCTTTTGCTCAGCCCATCTTATAGTGTAACGCCCTCGATGCGGCTATATCTACCACGTGTCGAAGCACGACTTAGAGGCATAACCACATTGAAAGGAATGTCGCAAGTGAGGTAATCTTTCCAAACAACCCATGTAATACAAAAGGGGAAAAGATACATAGTTGGCTTACAATCGCCACTTCACACAATACATGAATATAACATTACATCATCCAGATACAATCAAGGTCCGACTACGGAACCAAAATAAAATAAGAACCCCAAATGCGACAAGGTCCCCGATCGACCCCAACTGGGCTCCACTGCCGAACAACTAGAACGAAACAACACAAAGGACAAGATCTTCATCGAGCTCCTCCTGAGCTTGGTTGCGTCATCTGCACGGGCTCATCGGCACCTGCAAGCTGGTTTTGGAAGTAATCTGTGAGCCACGGGGACTCAGCAATTCGCACCCTCGCGATCAAGACTATTTAAGCTTATGGGTAAGGTAAAGGTATGAGGTGGAGCTGCAGCAAGCGACTAGCATATTTGGTGGCTAAACATACGCAAATGAGAGCAAGAAGAGAAGGCAAAGCACGATCGAGAAACTATGATCAAGAAGTGATCCTAGAACAACCTACGTCAAGCATAACTCCAACACCGTGTTCACTTCCCGGACTCCGCCGAGAAGAGACCATCACGGTAACACACGCGGTTGATGTATTTTAATTAAGGTCAACTTCAGGTTTTCTACAACCGGACATTAACAAATTCCCATCTGCCCATATCCGCGGGCACGGCTTTCGAAAGTACAAATCCCTGCAGGGGAGTCCCAACTTATCCCATGACAAGTTCTCACGGTCAACGAAGGATATACCTTCTCCCGAGACATTCCAATCAGACTCGGTATCCCGGTTCTACAAGACAACTTCGACAAGTTAAAACAAATCCAGCAACACCGCCCGAATGTGCCGACAAATCCCGATAGGAGCTGCACATATCTCGTTCTCAGGGCACACTCAGATTAGCAATCCGTACAACTAAAACCAAACCTCGAGTTTCCCCGAGGGGGCGCTGCACAGGGCTCTAGTTTGGACCAACACTCAGAGGAGCACTGGCCCAGGGGGGTTTAAATAAGATGACCCTTGGGCTCCGGAAACCCGAGGGAAAAAGAGGCTAGGTGGCAAATGGTAAAACCAAGGTTGGGCATTGCTGGAAGAGTTTTATTCAAGGCGATTTGTCAAGGGGTTCCCATTATTACCCAACCGCGTAAGGAACGCAAAATCCGGGAACATAACACCGATATGACGGAAACTAGGGCGGCAAGAGTGGAACAAAACACCAGGCATAAGGTCGAGCCTTCCACCCTTTACCAAGTATATAGATGCATTAATTAAATAAGAGATATTGTGATATCCCAACAAGTAAACATGTTCCAACAAGGAACAATATCTCCATGTTCCAACAAGGAACAAACTTCAATCTTCACCTGCAACTAACAACGCTATAAGAGGAGCTGAGCAAAGCGGTAACATAGCCAAACAACGGTTTGCTAGGACAAGGTGGGTTAGAGGCTTGGTTCAACAATATGGGAGGCATGATAAGCAAGTGGTAGGTATCGTAGCATAGGCATAGCAAAAGAGCGAGCAACTAGCAAGCAAAGATAGAAGTGATTTCGAGGGTATGGTAATCTTGCCTGAGATCCTGCAAGGAAGAAGAACGAGTCCATGAAGAAGACAAACGGACGTAGTCGAACGGGTCCTCACAACACGACGTTATCGGAACCAACCCGAAGAAGCAACACCGGAAAGGAGCAAACAACATAGTAAACAACCACCACATGGACATAGCATGATGCACAACCAAGTATGATGCATGTCCGGTTTAATGAAGCATGGCATGGCAAAGTGCACAAGCAACCCTACAAATTAAGTGGAGCTCAATATGCAATGAGTTGCATATTGACGAAACACCACAACAAGTTATTTAGTTCGATCTCGTTTATGTACCCAACAATATTAAATGTTGATTAACATGGCAAGGGGTGAAGCAAATGAAAACTACCTATCTAGGGAAATTTAAATGAGGCCAGAACAACAAACAACACTTCTGGAAAATCCTCATATGCATTTATTAGGTTTGGTCCTGTTCTGCCCTAAACACAATTTTAGAGTTGTTAAACATGCAAAGTAAGGCCACCATGTTAAACTAGGCATTTTTCCACCCCATTTACATATAAAGTTTGTTAAATTCCGAGTTATGGTTATTTAGTTATGAATTAAAGCATTTTAACATGGCATAGGAGCAAATTATATGCAAACAACATTTTAAACATTCTAAACATGGGTGAAAGTGACATATTATGAAACTAGACACAATTTTAAGCATTTTTCATATATAAGTTATTTACATGTGATGCACGGTTTGAGAGCTACAATATGCATGGAGCTTAGGGGTTATTCTGTAAAACGGGTAAACTCAGGAAAAAGGGAAAATCATAGATCTGGAAAAAAACATGAATGGGACAGATCAGAGGCTCGCCCAACAGTGGAAGGAAAAAAAGGAGGGGCGCTGGATCTGCTGCCCACCATGGGCTTCGGCCCAGCTGGAAGCAGAGGAGGCCGGCGATAGTATTGCTGGGAACCGGGCCGTGAGCTGGGATGGATGAAGCTGGGGCGGTGCTGGGCCTTTGGCTAGATCTAGCCCACGGCGGGTCCTACGAGCGGACCGAGCAGCTCCTTCTCGTCATCCTCGTGCCTCTGCACGAGCAGGGAGGAGGACGGCAAGAGCGGTGGCGGACGACGGCGGCTCGCCGACGGGGAGGCGCGGAGGAGGGCCTGGAACGGACGAAGAAGGCCGTGATCCGCCAGATCTGGCGAGGGAGGTGCGGATCGGATCTCCAAGCGGGGGGGCATGCTACAAGGCCATGGCTGCAACTGTTGCCTGAAGAAAAAGGCAGAGAAGAATTTGAGGGGAAACGTGGACGGGAAGAAGGGAGAGTCGACAGGGAGATGGCAGGGGCACAACGGAGCCTGCCTGGGGTTGCCGGCGACGACGAGGCCGGTCGCCGGAGGCACGAAGGTGACGCCGTGGTTGAACGAGGACAGGCCGAGGATGGCTCGATCCGGCCGGAGGTGAGGCGACGGCAACGAACTCGAAGACCGCCTATGCTGCTGCTGTTGCTGCTCCATGGCGGTTGGCCTGGTTCCCTGCGAGCTCGGGGCGAGGGTGCCATGGACAGAGAGGAGGGAGCTTGAGCTCCTAGTTGCTGCTGGGGGACGACGGGGTCCTGGTCGGTGGCTTCGTTTGCCGGCGGGAGAAGTGGCTCGGGTCGAGGACGAGCTCCTGGCTCGAGGCAGGGAAGGAAGGGGGTGTAGGTGGAGATCGAGGGGAGTTCTTGATTGGGGATTTTGGATCGAGGGGGAGATCCCGAGGGGAAAGCGAGAGAGTGGCGGCAGCAAGGAGGAAAAAATGGGACATCTCTCCTAGTTTTTAGGGTTGTACATTATATATACAGTAGGTGGTTGATTAGGGGCTAGAAGGACCCTCCGATCGTAATCGGGCGGTCGAGAATAAATAGGCCAGGGAGCCCATATAAGAAAACGGAGACGCTTTGTAGATGTTTGGGGATGATCCGGACACAACGGTGGCGACAGTCCGGGTCGGGTTCGGGACAACTTTTGGACGCGCGCGAGGGGGGCTGCGGGCTGGGGAGAGAGGTTAGGTTGGACCTGGCGGTAGGTAGTGAGCTGTGTAGACAGTCTCGAGCTGAGAGAAGAGAAGAGAGAGAGGCCCGGCGACTGTTTCCGGAGACCGAAAACGTCCGACGTTAGACCGACTATACTGCCGCTATAGTTATCCGTTGGGGCATCAAACGATCTCCGAATGCGATGAAACTTGACAGGCGGTCTATCTACACTAAAATAAGACCACACGCCAACTCTCATCCCATTCCGAGAACATTTTCCGGCCACTTATAAAATACTATTTCCGACATGCCGCGGGCGCGTGCATGTGTGTCTGGGCTCAGAACGAACAACGGAAGGAACTGGGAGAACCCGGACGGATGCAAGTTTTGAAAACAAGATGATGCAATGCACATGATGGCATGGTATGCAATGCATGACACGCAAGCACATGACAAGGCAACAACAGCGAATAACTGGAAGACACCTGGCACAACGGTCTTGGGGCGTCACATATAGTGTTGCTAGTTGCAGGTGAAGATGAAGTTTGTTCCTTTTTGGAACATGGATATTGTTGGGATATCATTATTATCTCTTATTTACTTTAATGCATCTATATACTTGGTAAATGGTGGAAGGCTTGGCCTTATGCCTGGTGTTTTGTTCCACTCTTGCCGCCCTAGTTTCCTTCATACAGGTGTTATGTTCCTTGATTTTTTGTTCCTTATGCGGTTGGGTGTTATGGGAACCCCTTGATAGTTCGCTTTGAATAAAACTCCTCCAGCAAGGCCCAACCTTGGTTTTACCATTTGCCACCTAAGCCTTTTCCCTTGGGTTCCGCGGACTCAAGGGTCATCTTTATTTTAAACCCCCGGGCCAGTGCTCCTCTAAGTGTTGGTCCAACTTGTCAGCCGCCAGGGCCACCAGGGGCAACTCTGGGTTGGTCTATCGGAAGTTTGGACAATCCGGTGTGCCCTGAGAACGAGATATGTGCAGCTCCTATCGGGATTTGTCGGCACATTCGGGCGGCTTTGCTGGTCTTGTTTTACCATTGTCTTCCCGGGAGAAGGAATATCCTTCGTTGACCATGAGATCTTGTGATGGGCTAAGTTGGGACACCCCTGCAGGGTTTTGAACTTTCGAAAGACGTGCCCGCGGTTGTGGCAGATGGGAATTTGTTAATATCCGGTTGTAGAGAACTTGACACAAGTCCTGTTCGGATCTCCTCCAACTTCACGAAACTCCTCAAATCCAGCTTCTCTTCTCGTCTTCTCACTTCACGCAATGATCGTGTTCCGTTTGGCAGCTAAATCAGCTTCCCATCGCGATTTTGGGTTGTGTCGGGGATATATCCTGCGATACGACCCGACCAGATATATGACCTGGCTAGGACTTGGCGTTTCATTGGTAACCCGCCGGAGGATTGGCGACTCACGAGTCTGGCGGCTCACTGGTCTGACGACTCACGAGCCTGAAGACTCATTGGTGACCCGGCGGGTGTTTCAGATGGATGACCAGGCCCAAGGCCCAGAAGGCCGGCTCATGTTATGGTGGGCCGGCTTAAGAGAAAAGGCATAAGGAATATTCTCCTACGAAGGAAGCAAGACTAGGACTCCACTTGTAATAGAGTAATCGTAATCCTATTAGGACTAGTCATGTAACCCACCCCTTCAACATATATAAGGAGGGGCAGGGCACCCCAAGAGGGACAAGCAAGAAACAATCTTTAGGGCTAGACACAAAGAGCCGACTTATCGGTGACTTCCTCATGATCATAATGAGACCTAGCCACAAATAGCATGTAGGGCTATTACCGGATGATGTTTCCAGGGGCCCCAAACTGTCTAAATCCTTGCCTTATGTTGCGTCTCTCGATTCCACTCAACCCCTCTCAAGTTGTCACATAGATGAGTTGGCCTCGCAACTAAGTCCTCACGCTAAGGACATATGCCGTGACAATTCCATGACAGTTGGCGCCAACCGTGAGGCTTGCGTACGGTGGTGTTGAGCTCTTGAAGGGATCTTTTCTAGGGTTCGAGAAGCTCGCAAATCATCGGATGGAGAAGAACCGACAAGCTCATTATCTTGAGATCAAAATCGTGATTAAACTTCGGAATTTATGTATACGGGATCAAGAGCGAGTTCAAGATATTAGGGTTGCGTGGGAGGCGCCGATACAAAACCACGTCTGACATGGCAGATGCCCCGCGACCTCCTACAGATTCCGTATGTCCATCAAGACCGGTTCAGATTGGATATGATGCGCGTGATGCAAAAATCAACTATGGAGGATTTGCGTCAAGACTCAGTTTCCACTTCCACTACTACTATTATCAAGATATTGCGTAAGTTTCCATCTGGGCTACCGAGAGTCGCTGATTAAAAAAAGGGAGAAAAAGGGAACAACCCACGACACGGACACGGAGCCAACCACAGTTCGGATTTGCTTCGGTCCATGTTTGCATCCAACCCGTCGCCTCCACCTAGTCTCACCCGCACGGATTCGTACCGATCCATGGTCTGCCTGCCTGAGACACCGCAGAACCTGACCAAACGTCGCCTATGAGCCGGTCCCGATAGAGGGCGCTTCTGCCTCCGCGCTGAGCCGCCGCGGACAACGCCAGTCTTCAAACCACTGGCCCTGCCCGTGGCCTCCTTTCCCTCCGCGTCTGCGCACAATGGAAATCCCACCCTAAGCTCTCTTCTGTTCTGCTCTGCAGCTGCTCTGATTTGTCTTTGTTCTGCTCCGTCTGCCTTACACATGACCGGTTGAACCACCGCATGAAAAGCGCCGCCTCAGTCCTCCTTTGAGCCGCCCCAACTGCTCCTCCTGCCGACTCACCAGCATCGCCACGAGTCATCGTCCTTCACTCTGTGGTGCTGCGAGTCCCTGCGTTTCTACTGTCGACAGTCGCGCTTCTGCAGGCCTCCTCAACTACAGCTACGCCCTTGAACCGTCGCAGCCGCATCCTGGCTAGCTCCGGCCGGCGCCGGCTCACTGCTGCTTCGCTGTGCCACTCAACATCCAAAAGTCCATATGGGCATCTCTGTCTCTACGTAATGTCACATCAACTAGTGATGCTCATGTTGTTCGCCCACGCCGGCTCATTGCCTGTTTATTACTGCTGCTCATGTTGGTCGCCTAGGCCGGCCTACTGCTGGCTTTGCCGCACCGTCTCTGACCCCCATGGCCATGCCTCCTCTACACCCCTTGCACGCACTGCTCCGGCCTTCCCTGTTGCGTTGTTCCACCTCCCCTCATGCGCATGTTCACTGCACCTCCGCCAAACCAACACTTAGCCTCGCGGAGTCACCTCCGTAGTCGCTGGTGCGCCAAACCTCCTCACCTCAACCGGACCGGCACGCCAAAGCTGCCCGCTGAATTCGTCCTCTGCACCGAGTCGCCCCCTGACGACCTCAATCTCCGAGCCGTCCCCCAGTTCCGAGCCACCTTGAGCCGGCCCTACCCTCCGCTTCTCAGCCGCCGCTCACGAGCCGCCGGTGCCTGGATGACATGCTCTTCCTCCGGCAGTGTCTGCACTTAAATCGCCAAGTCGCCATGAGTGGCAGGGCTGTCTTTAAGCCGCCGGCTGTCACAGCTTGCCTCGAGCGCTGGTTGCCATCGCTGTTTTGGCCATTACAAATTCATCTACCATGTGCTAGTCGTCTCGCGTCCGATTCAAGCTGTTTAATTCACCGCCTCCAACACGCTGCCGCTGCAGTTTTTGAGCCGCCATCATGGTGATACCTCCGTTTTCGCTGCTGTGTTGAGACGTCGGGGCCGCGTTGAGCCGCCACTGCTGTGTTAAGCCGCCCGAACCATATTGAATTGACGGTCTGCCTGAGCCACCTCTGTTGCGTTGAACGGATCATCCGTCATCCAAACAATCTGGTGATCTATATCCGTTTAAGTTTATTCTATTTAGCATATATTGTTTTTTGTCAAAGAACAATTACTCCGGCTTGCGATGGTTTTGATGCAGGACAATTTTTCACTACATCAATGCGACGTGGTTGACTCGCTCGTCCACGCAGCTCACCGCGCCCGTGATTGACTCGCCCGTCCGTACCGGCTTATAAAAACCGCGGCCGACTCACCTATGAGTGATTTCAGTTTCACCATAGATATCATCAACTCCATGGTGGATTATTTCCGTCCTAACATATCAGGTGATATCCATCTAAATTTGTTTTATTAGCACGTATTGTTTTTGATAAAGAACAGTTTATCTTTGCCTTGGTCTGCAATATTATTTATGCAGGACAATTGTTCACTACAAGAGCCGGCTTACAAACGCCGCGGCCGGCTCTCCCGTCTGCACCGGCTTACAAATGCCGCGGCCGACTCTCCCGTCCGCACCAGCTTATGAACGCCGCGGCCGATTCATCTATCCGAGCCACCTCTAATACTATGGACGTCTTTACCGTCCGTCTCTCGTGGCCTGGTCTACATCAACACACCGGGCCGCACCTGTCTGCATGAGTTGTTTATTGAATATGAGCAAGTCACCACTTGGGTAGCCCAGTTTTTCTTTCAACAAATTGGAGGCAAATTATCATATATTATCAACCACCGTCTGCACTAGATGGCTCAGTGGGCAGGCGCGCAGGTCGCCGCCACTACAGTTTGGTTAACTTCAAATAGCTAGTTGGAAGGAACCATTGGCCGAGTTGCTGACACGGCTCATACAGATCATTTATAACCCGCTGCAGTCACCTCAACCTTTTGTGGATTCACATTACGCTATGAACACCAATGATACACATCTTATGCTATGGTCATATCTGGAGAATCTCAAGCCAACTCCTCGAGTAGTTTTAAGACTCGGGGGCTATGATGACATGAGTCAGCAAATCTTGTCAGTTTTCAGCAAATTCAAGAACCCAGGACGATAGAGGGAAAGATAACCCAGCTCCGAAGGCTACCGCCATATTGGTGAAAATTTAAAAGCTGTCAAAAATTGCCAGCTCAAAATAAAGATTCTGGTTTAAAGTCCGGCTCAAGAGAGATCTCTCTCCTACAAAGCACTAAAAGCTCTCGAACCCGGTTCAAAATCCGGCTCAAGGTAAATTTGTATTTCACAAAGCATTGAATCTCTTAATATCCGGTTTAAGAATTTCTGTTTAAAAAGAATAATCTCTCGCAAGTTCGAGTTGTCAGGAAAAATTAAAGGTTGCCAAAGAGAACTGGCTGCCATGATGTGTGGTTCAAACATGGGTGTCCTGCCTTATGGCTTATCTTATTATGGTCACTTGGGGGCTTCCTGCTCATCGAGCATAGCTGTCAGTACCCTGTTGATCGACGCAATGCCAAAACTTATATGTTCACTTGGGGGCTTCCTGTTCAAACATAGGTCGTATTCGCACCAAAGAGAACATTGTTGTCGGCACCCTCTTGATCGGCACAATGCCAAACTCACTCGGGGGCTTCTTGATCATATTCGAATCATAGCTCAACCTCTTTGGGTCTGACGTTGATCGTATTCGAATCAGCGTCTTTAAAAAACTCTCAAGGTCATTAGGGGGCTTCCTATTCAAACATAGGTCGTATTCGAACCAAAGAGAACATAGCTGTTGGTACCCTTTTGATCGGCGCAACGCCAAAGCCACTAGGGCTACATGATCGTATTCAAATTCTAGCTTAACCCCTTTGGAACGGTTTACTGATCATATTCGAATCAGAAGCCTTGATTTTCTTCTTGTTTGGCTTAAGTTTTTTGAACACAATCTTTTGTCTTGGGACTTTTTTGATCATATCTGAAGCATATATGAGTGGTTTCTATTTAACCCGGCTTGACTTTGGATGATAAGTCGCCAGTATATGACAATCATAAATATTTGGAATTTTTGGCTTCTAAGGATTAGGTTATCACCCTTACTGCACAGGTCGTGTAAACCGGCAGTACAAATTCAATATCACAGTGGTTATATGTGAGATATTATGACCCGCCCTATGGTAAACCACCAAGGGATCTTGTGATCTACTTGTGTGTAGGATAAGACTACATTTGGGTGGTTACCCGCCCTGGCTTTTGACGGTAAGTCGCCAGGGCATATGTTGTTTAAACTCTGTGCAGGATTTACAAAGCTATGACTTACATAAATGATTAAGTTCAAGCCCATCATCAAAGATTGAAATTGGTGTCTCAAAAGGGTTATCAATTCTTGATTTTCTCAAAGGCTATAAGCCGCTGGGTTATAAAAATTCCGGCTTACAATGGAGGCATATTAAATCGCCATCGGCCAAGAGCCGCTGGGTATTTAAACTCCGAATTTACTTATCAATAGATGAGGTATTCAAAGTCGCTTTGGTGCAATGGCTATTATTTTATCAATGGATATGATTTATTCTACAATGGAAGGAATAGTCCCGAGTCGCTGCAGTCTTACGACCCGACACTTGGGGGCTACATTATTCAAATTGAGATTACATCAAATATGCAAGTCCTATGTCACTGCCAGCATGCACCATGGCACTTGGGGGCTAATGCAAGGTCATTTTTACTTGCCTTATTAAAAACCTGACTCATCACATTTTAATGAGCCGGCCCTTGGGGGCTACCAGGTGCTCCTGTCAAAAATTCAAGGTACACAAGACTTAATCCATTATATTGAAGGGTCCACTGCTCAGTTGGTAGAATACAAAGCTCTTAACCTTATGGACGTGGGTTCGAGCCCCATGGTGGGGGTTACATCATACGATGTTATTTTCAGTGAAGTGTATATAAAGTCCCAGCTTAGTATTATCTTACTGAGCCGGCCCTTGGGGGCTACACGTTGGTATTCAAGTCTACATGATTATATCTACAAAGTCCCTGCTCATTATTGCATAATGTCCCGTCCCTTGGGGGCTACACTGGTTGAAGTTTTTTATGAGCATAAAGGCAATTACAAGTCCCAGGTTGCTGCAAAGCATGACAACCCGGCACTTGGGGGCTACATATGTGGAATATTTAGTTTTGACTAGTGACTGAGATGAACAACCTGGATTTCTTCAAGGTTGCAACATTTATATTGGAGCATGTCTTAAGCTGTTACTACGTTCCCTTCTTAAGACTTGGGGGCTACGAGTGATATGCATATAAGGGAGGTACACTTTCAAGCTTGGTGATTAGCAACAATTATGACCCGGTGCTATCAATATTTACAAACCGGAAATTTTGGCAATGTTAAACCGGCAAGTTCTACATCTTCAAACCGGCTGAAAATCAGATGAGTATTTCAAGACCAATATTTTTTATTATTAAGCACTGGAAGTTGAATCAAATGAATTATTCTTCACAATATTTTTCTGTGAGAAGCCAATGTCAGCAAATTGATTATGAAGCTGGCCTATTGACCCAGATTTTCTAGAAGAAGGAAATGACAAGGACTTAATAATGATTAGGTGCCGGCTTACAAGAATATTTAACCCAGAGCACAACCTGTCAAATTTGTTCTTGAGTTATTTTGTAGGATCAATTTAACATGGATAGATCTAAATTAAACTGGGGGCTAATGTCGGGGATATACCCTGCGGTATGACCCGGCCGGATATATGACCCGGCTGGGACTTGGCGTTTCATTGGTAACCTGCCGGAGGATTTGTGACTCACGAGTCTGACGGCTCACTGGTCTGACGACTCACGAGCCTGAAGACTCATTGGTGACCCGACGGGTGTTTTAGATGGATGACCAGTCCCAAGGCCCAGAAGGCCGGCTCATGTTATGGTGGGACGGCTTAAGAGGAAAGGCATAAGGAATATTCTCCTACAAAGGAAGCAAGACCAGGACTCCACTTTTAATAGAGTAATCCTAATCCTACTAGGACTAGTCATGTAACCCGACCCTTCAACCTATATAAGGAGGGGCAGGGCACCCCAAGAGGGACAAGAAAGAAACAATCTTTAGGGATAGACACAAAGAGCCGACTTACCAGTGAGTCCCTCATGATCATAATGAGACCTATCCACAAACAGCATGTAGGGCTATTAACGGATGATGTTTCCTGGGGCCTGAAGCTGTCTAAATCCTTGCCTTCTGTTGCGTCTCTTGATTCCGCTCAACCCCTCTCAAGCTATCACATAGATTTGTTGGCCTCGCGACTAAGTCCTCACGCTAAGGACATCTCCTGTGACAATTCCATGACAGGCTGGGAGCAGTTGTTCGGCTGTCTAGGACCATATTGGGCCGGCTAGAACAAGCCCAAACGCCTGGCGAGGGGAGATATTCCTGGTGATGCATGGCTCTCGAGGGCTCAATCGTTTTCTTTTGCGTGGCTCAGAACCGTTATGTTTGGCGGCGGCATTTCAGCTGTAATATGGGGGAACTCCAGATTCTGGTTTTGGTGGATCTAGGTCTTCCTCGCTCCAGATTTTTACACTACAATCGATCGCTACTTCTCGAAGCTAGCTTCTAGCGGATATTTCGTTCGGCTTGGCTCCGCTCCAGAATTTGGTGAAGTGTGGAGCGGGGGGAGGTCCGAACAGGCCCTTAACCTAATTAAGATGAATCAACCGCGTGTGTAGCCGTGATGGTCTCTTTTCGGCGGAGTCCGGGAAGAGAACACGGTCTTGTGTTATGCTTGAACGTAAGTAGCTTCAGGATCACTTCTTGATCACTTATAGTTTCTCGACCGAGCGCTGCTTCTCTTCTCGGTCTCTTTTGCGTATGTTAGCCACCATATAAGCTAGTGCTTGCAGCAGCTCCACCTCACTACACTTTTCCTACCCTTAAGCTTAAATAGTCTTGATCTCGTGGGTGTGAGATTGCTGAGTCCTTGTGAATCACGGATACTTCCAAACAGATGCAGGTGCCGATGATGCCAGTGTAGGCGATGCTATCGAACTCAAGTGGGAATTCGACGAAGACTTGGGTCGCTATTATGTTTCCTTTCCTGACGATCAGTAGTGGATCACAGTTGGGACGATCGGGGATCTAGCATTTGGGGTTGTCTTTCTTTATTTTGGTTCTGTAGTCGGACCTTTGATTGTATTTTGGATGATGTATGGATTATTTATGTATTGTGTGAAGTGGCGATTGTAAGCCAACTCTTTATTCCTTTCTTATTCACTACATGGGATGTGTAAAGATTACCCCTCTTGCGACAGACATGCCATGCGGCTATGCCTCTAAGTCGTGCCCCGACACGTGGGAGATATAGCCGCATTGTGGGTGTTACAAGTTGGTAATCAGAGCATTCTCCGAGTTAGGAGCCCCCTGCTTGATCGAATCGCTGACGTTGTTGAGTCTCGAACAAAGTGTTTTGAGTCTTAGGATTATATATATCGGAGAGTGGATTCTTTTTACTCCTCAGTCCCTTAGTCGCTCTGGTGAGGCCTCCTGACGTAGAAGTTTTGACTCCTCTCTCCTTAAATTTCACGAAAAAAATTAGGATCATGCGGGTATCTTGGAATCATTCCGATAGTCCTGTGACGAGAACATTGTTCTTGGTGCCTCCTGACATTTAGGGGTTGTGGCAGTGTACCAGGGAGTTGAGCTCTGAGGTGTTGTCGTCACAATTTTATTGTTGCAGTTCTGGAATACCTGAGTTTGCCGACATCGAAAATCTCTTTTATGCAGTTGTTGGTGAGATAACCTCGACGCCACCCATTACTGGGGTGGGAGTTCGGGAGTATTGCCATAACTCGTATAACAGATGCTTTTCAAAGGTTGAGGTAAATGATTTCCGAAGGTATCTTGGTTACGTGTTGAAGGATGGATACAGCTGGATGTAGGATTTGCTAGTTTGGGTGAGATATTATGCTTCCCATGTATCCCCAACACCTAATTGCATAACCAGAAAGTTTCGGGAGTTTCATAGGTGGGAATTCAAGTAGCTCTAGTGTTTCTTCCCGCAGATATTTGGTTTGTGATTGGGTAATCCTTACCATTTATTTGTTCATATCCATAGCTTGTTGTTTTATTCATCTACCTTTATCTAAGTGGCTTCTCACTTTATGTACGTGTGATGATTTACTTTGGAATTCATTCGTTCATCCTTGTTCGAATGTTAAGACTATATGTTGCAATTTCGATCCATTGATTCAGCTTGAATATCTGTCTTTCAGGAATGCTAACGGATGTCACCCTCTTCAGGATGGCTCCTCCAACGCGTCAGAATCCGCCACCACCTCCACCTCCGGACGCATGGCAAGATGTCATGGCAGCCACCAACGCTAACACTCAGATGCTTATGCAACTCTTGCAAGAGCACAACCAAGGAAATCAAGGCCAAGGCAACAATCGGCCTAAGTTTGCTACCCTCAACCAGTTCCTCGCAAACTAGCCGAAGTCCTTCAGCAACTGTGTCGAGGCCACAGACGCCGACGACTGGCTCGTGGATATCTCCAAACATTTTGAATGTAGCAATGTCAGGCCTGAGGACTTTGTAAAGTTTGCTTCGTTTCAACTCAAGGACCAAGCTCCTGAGTGGTATCAACAATACAGAGATTCCAGAGGAGGTCGTGTGATTACCTGGGATGATTTCCGCCGAGACTTCAAAGCTCATCACATCCCACCAAGTGTTGCTGAGAGCAAGCGTGAGGAGTGTTGGGGAACGTTGCAGAAAATTAAAATTTTTCCTACGGTTTCACCAAGATCCATCTATGAGTTCATCTAAGCAACGAGTCAAGGGAGAGAGTTTGCATCTACATACCACTTGTAGATCGCGTGCGGAAGCTTGCAAGGTGATGATGTAGTCGTACTCGACGTGATTCGAATCACCGATGACCAAGTGCTGAACGGACGGCACCTCCGCGTTCAACACACGTACGGGACGGGAGACGTCTCCTCCTTCTTGATCCAGGAAGGGGGAAGGAGAGGTTGAGGAAGACAGCTCCACCGGCAGCACGACGGCGTGGTGATGGTGGAGAGGCAGTACTCCGACAGGGCTTCGCCAAGCACACAACGGAGGAGGAGAGGTGTTGGGGAGGGGAGGGCTGCGCCTTGGAGGGTGGTGCGGCTGCCCTCCCCTCACCCCTCTATTTATAGGGGGAAGGGAGAAGGGGGCCGGCCCCCTAGAACCCATCTAGGGGGGGTGCGGCGGCCTAGGGGAGAGGGGAGAGGGTGGCTTGCCCCCCAAGCCAAGGGGGGCGCCCCCTCTAGGGTTCCCCCCTCAACCCTAGGCGCATGGGCCCAAGGGAGGGGTTGCGGCCAGCCCACCAGGGGCTGGCTCCCTGCCCCACGTAGCCCATGTGCCCCCCCCCCGGGAGGGGTGGCCCCTCCCGGTGGACCCCCAGAACCCTTCCGGTGGCCCCGGTACAATACCGATATGACCCCGAAACTTCCCGGTGTCTGTTTGACAACTTCCCATATATAAATCTTTACCTCCGGACCCTTCCGGATCTCCTCGTGACGTCCAGGATCCCATCCGGGACTCCGAACAACATTCGGTAGTCACATACTAGTCTTCCTAATAACCCTAGCGTCACCGAACCTTAAGTGTGTAGACCCTACGGGTTCGGGAGACATGCAGACATGACCGAGACGCTCTCAGTCAATAACCAACAGCGGGATCTGGATACCCATGATGGCTCCCACATGCTCCTCGATGTTGTCATCGGATGAACCACGATGTCGAGGATTCGATCAAACCCTGTATGCAATTCCCTTTGTCAATCGGTACGTTACTTGCCCGAGACTCGATCGTCGGTATCCCAATACCTTGTTCAGTCTCGTTACCGGCAAGTCACTTTACTCGTACCATAATGCATGATCCCGTGTCCAACACCTTGGTCACATTGAGCTCATTATGATGATGCATTACCGAGTGGGCCCTGAGATACCTCTCCGTCATACGGAGTGACAAATCCCAGTCTCGATCCGAGTCAACCCAACAGCTACTTTCGGAGATACCTGTAATGCACCTTTATAGTCACCCAGTTACGTTGTGACGTTTGATACACCCAAGGCACTCTTACGGTATCCGGGAGTTACACGATCTCATGGTCGAAGGAAGAGATACTTGACACTGGCAAAGCTCTAGCAAAACGAACTATACGATCTTTTATGCTATGCTTAGGATTGGGTCTTGTCCATCACATCATTCTCCTAATGATGTGATCCCGTTATCAACGACATCCAATGTCCATAGTCAGGAAACCATGACTATCTGTTGATCACAACGAGCTGGTCAACTAGAGGCTCACCAGGGACATATTGTGGTCTAAGTATTCACACGTGTATTACGATTTCCGGATAATACAGTTATAGCATGAATAAAAGACATTTATCATGAACATTGAAATATAATAATACTTTTATTATTGCCTCTAGGGCATATTTCCAACAGTCTCCCACTTGCACTAGAGTCACCAATCTAGTTACATTGTGATGAATCGAACACCCATAGAGTTCTGGTGTTGATCATGTTTTGCACGCGAGAGAGGTTTAGTCAGCGGATCTGCGACATTTAGATCCGTGTGCACTTTGCAAATCTCTATGTCTCCATCTTGAACATTTTCACGGATGGAGTTGAAACGACACTTGATGTGCCTGGTCTTCTTGTGAAACCTGGGCTCCTTGGCGAGGGCAATAGCTCCAGTGTTGTCACAGAAGAGTTTGATCGGCCCCGACGCATTGGGTATGACTCCTAGGTTGGTGATGAACTCCTTCACCCAAATCGCTTCATGCGCTGCCTCCGAGGCTGCCATGTACTCCGCTTCACACGTAGATCCCGCCACGACGCTCTGCTTGCAGCTGCACCAGCTTACTGCTCCACCATTCAACATATACACGTATCCGGTTTGTGACTTAGAGTCATCCAGATCTGAGTCGAAGCTAGCGTCGACGTAACCCTTTACGACGAGCTCTTCGTCTCTTCCATAAACGAGAAACATGTCCTTCGTCCTTTTCAGGTACTTCAGGATATTCTTGACCGCTGTCCAGTGTTCCTTGCCGGGATTACTTTGGTATCTTGCTACCAAACTTACGGCAAGGTTTACATCGGGTCTGGTACACAGCATGGCATACATAATAGATCCTATGGCTGAAGCATAGGGGATGACACTCATCTCTTCTTTATCTTTCGCCGTGGTCGGTGACTGAGCCGAGCTCAATCTCACACCTTGTAACATAGGCAAGAACCCCTTCTTGGACTGATCCATTTTGAACCTCTTCAAAATCTTATCAAGGTATGTGCTTTGTGAAAGACCTATGAGGCGTCTCGATCTATCTCTATAGATCTTGATGCCTAATATATAAGCAGCTTCTCCAAGGTCCTTCATTGAAAAACACTTATTCAAGTAGGCCTTAATGCTGTCCAGAAATTCTATATTATTTCCCATCAAGAGTATGTCATCTACATATAATATGAGAAATGCTACAGAGCTCCCACTCACTTTCTTGTAAACGCAGGCTTCTCCATAAGTCTGCATAAACCCAAACGCTTTGATCATCTCATCAAAGCGAATGTTCCAACTCCGAGATGCTTGCACCAGTCCATAAATGGATCGCTGGAGCTTGCATACTTTGTTAGCGTTCCGAGGATTGACAAAACCTTCCGGCTGCATCATATACAGTTCTTCCTTAAGATGCCCGTTAAGGAATGCCGTTTTGACGTCCATTTGCCATATCTCATAATCATAGTATGCGGCAATTGCTAACATGATTCGGACGGACTTCAGCTTCGCTACGGGAGACAAAGTCTCGTCGTAGTCAATCCCTTGAACTTGTCGATAACCCTTAGCGACAAGTCGAGCCTTATAGATTGTAACATTACCATCCGCGTCCGTCTTCTTCTTAAAGATCCATTTGTTTTCTATCGCTCGCCGATCATCGGGCAAGTCTGTCAAAGTCCATACTTTGTTTTCATACATGGATTCTATCTCGGATTTCATGGCTTCAAGCCATTTGTTGGAATCCGGGCCCGCCATCGCTTCTTCATAGTTCGAAGGTTCATCGTTGTCTAACAACATGATTTCCAGGACAGGGTTGCCGTACCACTCTGGTGCGGAACGTGTCCTTGTGGACCTACGAAGTTCAGCAGTAACTTGATCCGAAGTACCTTGATCATCATCATTGTTTTCCTCTTCAGTTGGTGTGGGCATCACAGGAACGGTTTCCTGTGCTGCGCCACTTTCCCGCTCAAGAGGTAGTACTTCATCGAGTTCTACTTTCCTCCCACTTACTTCTTTCGAGAGAAACTCTTTTTCCAGAAAGCATCCGTTCTTGGCAACAAAGATCTTGCCTTCGGATCTTAAGTAGAAGGTATACCCGACAATTTCCTTAGGGTATCCTATGAATACGCATTTTTCCGACTTGGGTTCGAGCTTTTCAGGTTGAAGTTTCTTGACATAAGCATCGCATCCCCAAACTTTTAGAAACGACATCTTAGGTTTCTTTCCAAACCATAATTCATACGGTGTCGTCTCAATGGATTTAGACAGTGCCCTATTTAAAGTGAATGTAGCTGTCTCTAGAGCGTATCCCCAAAATGATAGCGGTAAATCGGTAAGAGACATCATAGACCGCACCATATCCAATAGGGTGCGATTACGACGTTCGGACACACCGTTTCGCTGAGGTGTTCCAGGCGGCGTGAGCTGTGAAACGATTCCACATTTCCTTAAGTGTGTACCAAATTCGTGACTTAAGTATTCTCCTCCACGATCTGATCGTAAGAATTTTATCTTTCGGTCACGTTGATTCTCTACCTCATTCTGAAATTCCTTGAACTTTTCAAAGGTCTCAGACTTGTGTTTCATTAAGTAGACATACCCATATCTACTCAAGTCATCTGTGAGAGTGAGAACATAACGATATCCTCCGCGAGCCTCAACGCTCATTGGACCGCACACATCGGTATGTATGATTTCCAACAAGTTGGTTGCTCGCTCCATTGTTCCGGAGAACTGAGTCTTGGTCATTTTGCCCAAAAGGCATGGTTCGCACGTGTCAAACGATTCATAATCAAGAGACTCTAAAAGTCCATCGGCATGGAGCTTCTTCATGCGCTTGACACCAATGTGACCAAGGCGGCAGTGCCACAAGTATGTGGGACTATCGTTATCAACTTTAAATCTTTTGGCATCTACACTATGAACATGTGTAATATTACGCTCGAGATTCATTAAGAATAAACCATTGACCATCGGAGCATGACCATAAAACATATCTCTCATATAAATCGAACAACCATTATTCTCAGACTTAAATGAGTAGCCATCTCGTATCAAACGAGATCCAGATACAATGTTCATGCTCAAACTTGGCACTAAATAACAATTATTAAGGTTCAAAACTAATCCCGTAGGTAAATGTAGAGGCAGCGTGCCGACGGCGATCACATCGACTCTAGAACCATTCCCGACGCGCATCGTCACCTCGTCCTTCGCCAGTCTCCGTTTATTCCGCAGCTCCTGCTGTGAGTTACAAATATGAGCAACGACACCGGTATCAAATACCCAGGAGTTACTACGAGTACTGGTAAGGTACACATCAATCACATGTATATCAAATATACCTTTGGTGTTGCCGGCCTTCTTATCCGCTAAGTATTTGGGGCAGTTCCGCTTCCAGTGACCCTTCCCCTTGCAATAAAAGCACTTAGTCTCAGGCTTGGGTCCATTCTTTGACTTCTTCCCGGTAACTGGCTTACCAGGCGCGGCAACATCTTTGCCGTCCTTCTTGAAGTTCTTCTTACCCTTGCCCTTCTTGAACTTAGTGGTCTTATTGACCATCAACACTTGATGTTCTTTCTTGATTTCAGCCTCTGCTGACTTCAGCATCGAGAACACTTCAGGAATGGTCTTTTCCATCCCCTGCATGTTGTAGTTCATCACAAAGCTCTTGTAGCTTGGTGGGAGCGACTGGAGGATTCTGTCAATGACCGCCTCATCTGGGAGCTTAATGTTCAGCTGGGTCATACGGTTGTGCAACCCAGACATCTTCAGGATGTGCTCACTGACAGAACTGTTTTCCTCCATCTTACAACTGTAGAACTTGTCGGAGACATCATATCTCTCGACCCGGGCATGAGCTTGAAAAACTAGTTTCAGCTCTTCGAACATCTCATATGCTCCGTGGTGCTCAAAACACTTTTGGAGCCCCGGTTCTAAGCTGTAAAGCATGCCGCACTGAATGAGGGAGTAATCATCAGCACGAGACTGCCAAGCATTCATAATGTCTTGGTTCTCTGGGACGGGAGCGTCACCTAGCGGTCCTTCTAGGACATATTGTTTCCTGGCAGCTATGAGGATGATCCTCAGGTTCCGGACCCAGTCCGTATAGTTGCTGCCATCATCTTTCAGCTTGGTTTTCTCTAGGAACGCGTTGAAGTTCATGTTGACATTAGCGTTGGCCATTGATCTACAAGACATATTTGCAAAGGTTTTAGACTAAGTTCATGATAATAAAGTTCTAATCAAATTATGAACTCCCACTTAGATTAGACATCCCTCTAGTCATCTAAGTGTTACACGATCCAAGTCGACTAGCCCGTGTCCGATCATCACGTGAGACGGACTAGTCATCGTCGATGAACATTCTCATGTTGATCGTATCTTCCATACGATTCGTGTTCGACCTTTCGGTCTCCGTGTTCCGAGGCCATGTCTGCACATGCTAGGCTCGTCAAGTTAACCCTAAGTGTTTTCGCTGTGTAAAACTGTCTTACACCCGTTGTATGTGAACGTAAGAATCCATCACACCCGATCATCACGTGGTGCTTAGAAGCGACGAACTGTAGCAACGGTGCACAGTTAGGGGAGAACACTTCTTGAAATTTTATAAGGGATCATCTTATTTACTACCGTCGTCCTAAGTAAACAAGATGCATAATACATAATAAACATCACATGCAATTATATAGTTGTGACATGATATGGCCAATATCATACAGCTCCATTGATCTTCATCTTCGGGGCTCCATGATCATCTTGTCACCGGCTTGACACCATGATCTCCATCATCATGATCTCCATCATCGTGTCTTCATGAAGTTGTCACGCCAACGACTACTTCTACTTCTATGACTAACGTTTAGCAATAAAGTAAAGTAGTTTACATGGCGTTATTCAATGACACGCAGGTCATACAAAAAAATAAAGACAACTCCTATGGCTCCTGCCGGTTGTCATACTCATCGACATGCAAGTCGTGAATCCTATTACAAAGAACATGATCTCATACATCACAATTCATCATTCATCACAACTTCTGGCCATATCACATCACATGATCAATCGCTGCAAAAACAAGTTAGACGTCCTCTAATTGTTGTTGCATCTTTTACGTGGCTGCAATTGGGTTCTAGCAAGAACGTTTTCTTACCTACGAATCACCACAACGTGATTTTGTCAACTTCTATTTACCCTTCATAAGGGCCCTGTTCATCGATTCCGCTCCAACTAAAGTGGGAGAGACACACACCCGCCAGCCACCTTATGCAACTAGTGCATGTCAGTCGGTGGAACCGGTCTCACGTAAGCGTACGTGTAAGGTTGGTCCGGGCCGCTTCATCCCACAATACCGTTGAGCAAGAAAAGACTAGTAGAGGCAAGTAAGATGACAAAATCCACGCCCACAACAAAATTGTGTTCTACTCGTGCAAAGAGAACTACGCATAGACCTAGCTCATGATGCCACTGTTGGGGAACGTTGCAGAAAATTAAAATTTTTCCTACGGTTTCACCAAGATCCATCTATGAGTTCATCTAAGCAACGAGTCAAGGGAGAGAGTTTGCATCTACATACCACTTGTAGATCGCGTGCGGAAGCTTGCAAGGTGATGATGTAGTCGTACTCGACGTGATTCGAATCACCGTTGACCAAGTGCTGAACGGACGGCACCTCCGCGTTCAACACACGTACAGGACGGGAGACGTCTCCTCCTTCTTGATCCAGCAAGGGGGAAGGAGAGGTTGAGGAAGACAGCTCCACCGGCAGCACGACGGCGTGGTGATGGTGGAGAGGCAGTACTCCGACAGGGCTTCGCCAAGCACACAACGGAGGAGGAGAGGTGTTGGGGAGGGGAGGGCTGCGCCTTGGAGGGTGGTGCGGCTGCCCTCCCCTCACCCCTCTATTTATAGGGGGAAGGGAGAAGGGGGCCGGCCCCCTAGAACCCATCTAGGGGGGGGTGCGGCGGCCTAGGGGAGAGGGGAGAGGGTGGCTTGCCCCCCAAGCCAAGGGGGGCGCCCCCTCTAGGGTTCCCCCCTCAACCCTAGGCGCATGGGCCCAAGGGAGGGGTTGCGGCCAGCCCACCAGGGGCTGGCTCCCTGCCCCACGCAGCCCATGTGGCCCCCCGGGAGGGGTGGCCCCTCCCGGTGGACCCCCGGAACCCTTCCGGTGGCCCCGGTACAATACCGGTATGACCCCAAAACTTCCCGGTGTCTGTTTGACAACTTCCCATATATAAATCTTTACCTCCGGACCCTTCCGGATCTCCTCGTGACGTCCAGGATCCCATCCGGGACTCCGAACAACATTCGGTAGTCACATACTAGTCTTCCTAATAACCCTAGCGTCACCGAACCTTAAGTGTGTAGACCCTACGGGTTCGGGAGACATGCAGACATGACCGAGACGCTCTCAGTCAATAACCAACAGCGGGATCTGGATACCCATGATGGCTCCCACATGCTCCTCGATGTTGTCATCGGATGAACCACGATGTCGAGGATTCGATCAAACCCTGTATGCAATTCCCTTTGTCAATCGGTACGTTACTTGCCCGAGACTCGATCGTCGGTATCCCAATACCTTGTTCAGTCTCATTACCGGCAAGTCACTTTACTCGTACCGTAATGCATGATCCCGTGTCCAACACCTTGGTCACATTGAGCTCATTATGATGATGCATTACCGAGTGGGCCCTGAGATACCTCTCCGTCGTACGGAGTGACAAATCCCAGTCTCGATCAGTGTCAACCCAACAGCTACTTTCGGAGATACCTGTAATGCACCTTTATAGTCACCCAGTTACATTGTGACGTTTGATACACCCAAGGCACTCTTACGGTATCCGGGAGTTACACGATCTCATGGTCGAAGGAAGAGATACTTGACACTGGCAAAGCTCTAGCAAAACGAACTATACGATCTTTTATGCTATGCTTAGGATTGGGTCTTGTCCATCACATCATTCTCCTAATGATGTGATCCCGTTATCAACGACATCCAATGTCCATAGTCAGGAAACCATGACTATCTGTTGATCACAACGAGCTGGTCAACTAGAGGCTCACCAGGGACATATTGTGGTCTAAGTATTCACACGTGTATTACGATTTCCGGATAATACAGTTATAGCATGAATAAAAGACATTTATCATGAACATTGAAATATAATAATACTTTTATTATTGCCTCTAGGGCATATTTCCAACTAGGAGCTCCGCAATCTCAAGAAAGGTATCATGTCCGTGTATCAATACAATATCCAGTTTCAGAAACTTGCTCGCTTCGCTAAACAAGACGTCCCTGATGAAAAGAGTATGATCTATCAATTCAGAGGTGGCCTCAGAGAGGATCTGCAGTTAGCTCTCGTGCTTCTTGAGCCGACCGAGTTTGATCAATTCTATAACATGGCACTAAAGCAAGAAGCTGCTCAGCTCAAGTGTGAGGCATCTAAGAAGAGAGTCAGGGATGCAGTTCAATCTCTTCTTCATCACAAGTGGCAGCTAAGCAACAGAAGTTCTGGTTGCCTCCTCCTCCTACGTTTCGTCAGCCTTATCAGCAGAAGAACAAAGGTGGCAATGGATCTTCCCACCCACCCAACCCAGGCTATCAGAACAAAGCTCAGTCTCATACTCCAAGGTCAAGTGGTCCTTACCACCGTCCGCTCTCAGAGGTTACTTGCAACAAGTGTCAGCAGAAAGGGCACTACGTAAACAAATTCTTCAACCAAAGGCGCGTTCCACCTCCTCCTCCTGTGAGATCTTCCAGCAATGCAGTGGTCAAGCATAATTCCAAGTTTGCAAAGGTCAACATGATGAACGCAACTCAGGCAGAGGACTCTTCAAAAGTGATCATGGGTAATCTTCCTGTTAACGACTTTCCTGCAAAAGTTCTTTTTGACACTGGTGCATCGCTTAGTTTCATCTCAAGACCTTTTGCATCTAAGCATGAGTTGCCTTTCCAAGATTTTCCTAGACCGTTAGCAGTTGCCTCTCCGGGTAAATCCTTGTACGCAAGCTGCATGGTTCCAGATGTTTCTATCAGGATGGGCGACTACAAATTTCTGTCTTCTCCAATTGTTCTTGGTGATTCGGATATTGATCTAATTCTCGGCATGGACTGGCTTTCTAAGCACAAGGATCAGCTTGATTGTGCTGCCAGGCAGATTTAATTGACACACTCTTCTGAGGATGTGATCATCTATGCCGCTTGTGATGAAACCATTCGACTATTTTCTCTCAATGAGAAGGGCGAGTTGAATGACATCTTTCAGATTCCAGTCGTTTGCGAATATCAAGACGTCTTTCTAGAAGAGCTTCCAGGAATGCCTCCTCACCGGCCAGTTGAATTCGTTATCGATCTTGAGCCTGGCACGGAACCTGTTTGCAAACATCCTTACAAGCTTGGACCAAAGGAGTTGAAGGAGTTGAAGAAACAGCTCGATGAGCAAGAGCGTATGGGTCTGATCAGACCGAGTTCATCTCCATGGAACTGTGGTATTCTTTTTGTCAAGAAGAAGGATGGAACGGAACGACTTTGTGTTGACTATCTTCCATTGAACAAGAAGACAATAAGGAACAAGTATCCAGTTCCCAACATCAATGGCTATTCGAGCAACTTAAAGATGCCAAAGTATTATCCAAGCTTGACCTCGGTATGGGTTATCATCAGATTCGCATTCATGAAGAAGATATTCCCAAGACAGCATACAGAACAAGCTATGGTTCTTAAATATACTATCATGTCTTTCAGCCTTGTCAATGCTCCTCCAACGTTCTCTCGCATGATGAACTTCATCTTCAACCCTTATATAAATGATTTCATCCTGGTGTATCTCGATGATATCTTGGTCTTTTCCAAGAATAAGGAGGATCATGCCAAGCATTTGAGATTGGTGCTTGACAAACTCAGAGAGCATAAATTCTATGCGAAGTTTTCAAAGTGTGAGTTTTGGCTTGATGAGGTCCTCTACCTTGGTCATATCATCTCCACCAAGGGCATCGCTGTTAATCTTGAGAAGGTGTCTGCAATTGTGAATTTGGAACCTCCTCAGAATGTCAAGCAGCTCCGCAGTTTTCTTGGGCTTGCAAGCTATTGTCGAAGATTCGTTGAGAATTTCTCTAAGATTGCAAAGCCTCTTTCCAACCTCCTTCAGAAGCATGTCAAGTATGTCTGGACGCCTGAATGTGACATTGATTTCAACACCCTTAAAGAGAAGCTGGTCACAGCTCCTATCTTGACTCCTCTTGACAAATCCAAGCCATTTGAAGTTTTCTATGATGCTTCCCTGCAAGGTCTCAGTGCTGTGTTAATGCAAGAGAAGAAAGTTGTGGCCTATACCTCTCGCCAGTTGAAGCCCAACGAAAGGAACTACCCCACTCATGATCTTGAGTTGGCGGCAGTTGTCCATGCATTATTAACATTTAGACATCTCTTGTTGGGAAGGAAAGTCGACATCTTCACAGATCATAAGAGCCTCAAGTACATCTTCACTCAACCCAACCTCAACCACAGGCAGACTCGTTGGGTCGAAATGATTCAAGAATACAATCCTAGTATTGAATATACTCCAGGCAAGGCCAATGTCATTGCAGATGCTTTGAGCAGGAAGGCTTACTGGAACAACTTAATTCTCGAGCCCTTCCAACCGGACCTTTGTGAAGATTTCCGCAAACTGAATCTCCAAGTTGTTCCTCAAGGCTTTCTTGCCAACCTCCAAGTCTCTCCTACTTTGGAAGATCAAATTCGCGAGGCACAACTCCTGGATTCCATGGTGAAGAAAGTGAAAAATGGGATTGCCAAGAGGCAACCCCAGTACAAGTGATATCGAATTGATGACAAAGACACTCTATTCTTCGAGGATCGAATTGTGGTTCCTAAAGGTGATCTAAGGAAAGTCATTATGAATGAGGCGCACAATTCCCTTCTATTCATTCATCCTATATGTACGAAGATGTACCATGACCTCAAGCATTTGTATTGGTGGACTCGAATTAAGCGAGAGATCGCTCAATTCGTGAATGAATGTGATGTCTGCAGAAGGGTGAAAGCAGAACACCAACGGCCAGCTGGTCTCCTCCAACCTCTTGCTATTCCAGAATGGAAGTTTGACCATATTGAAATGGACTTCGTGACTAGATTTCCCAAGTCCAAGCCCGAAAATGATGTTATCTTCGTTGTCATCGACAAGCTCACAAAAGTGGCTCATTTCCTTCCAATCAAAGAATCTATCATAGCAGCTCAGCTGGCAGAGCTATACACATCCATGATTGTCTCCTTGCACGACATTCCACAGTTGATATCTTTAGATCGTGGAAGCATCTTCACTTCTAAGTTCTGGGACTCCTTCCAAAAAGCCATGGGCACCAACATTCGCTTTAGCACAACCTAGTGGCCAAGTCGAGCGACTCAACCAAATCCTTGAAGATATGCTCAGGGCTTGTGTCATTTCCTTTGGTATGAAGTGGGAAGGTTGCCTTCCATATGCTGAGTTCTCCTACAACAACAGCTTCCAAGCAAGCTCGGGCAATGTAACACCTCAGATGTAACTTTCCCTATTTGTACTCCAACTCTTGCTGTTTCCGGCGTTAAGTTATATTTATTTCCTTGGGTTCAAGTTTTTTGTCTCCGTGTGTTGTTGTCGTTGTCATGCATCTCATATCATGTCGTCATGTGCATTGCATTTGCATACGTGTTCATCTCATGCATTCGAGCATTTTCCCCGTTGTCCGTTTTGCATTCCGGCGCTTCGTTCTCTTCCGGTGGCCATTTCTAGCTTTCTTTCGTGTGTGGAGATTAAACATTTCCGGATTGGACCGAGACTTGCCAAGCGGCCTTGGTTTACTACCGGTAGACCGCCTGTCAAGTTTCGTACCATTTGGACTTCGTTTGATACTCCAACGGTTAACCGAGGGACCGAAAAGGCCTCATGTGTGTTGCAGCCCAACACCCCTCCAATTTGGCCCAAATCCCACCTAACTCTGCTCCATCATCTAGAGCGTTCGATCACGATCGCGTGGCCGAAAACCACACCTCATTTGGACTCTCCTAACTCCTTCTATGCCTATAAATAGGCCCCCCTCGAAATATCCCGGATCCCCTCCTCTTCAAACCCTAAATTTCGCCCCCGCACCGGCCGGACACGTCCGAATCCGGCCAGACGCGTCCGCTTCCCCGCCGCCGCGAATCGTGCGTCGCCACGTGGCACGGCAGCCGCGCCGCCGCCGAGGCCCCTTCGGCCCAGGACGGGCCCCC